>NC_043700.1:191881213-191883681 GCF_006229205.1 Suricata suricatta
TCCACGTGTACCGATCCCGTCCTGCAGAGAAAGAGCGACCGGCACCTGTGTGGGGCTGCCCGCTAGAGGCCGGGAAATGACGATCACAAAAGTCAGGTCTTTGGTTCCAAAGTTGGGGGCGGGGAAGCTTCTAGGGTGCTGCGGGGACGGGGTGCCCTTGCTGACGTGCATCTAGAACACGCCTCGCTTCCCTCCTCCTCCCCGTCAGGCCCCCTCCTCCCCGCCCCTCCCCTTCTTCTCCTTCTGTCCCTCCGCCTCCTCCTCCCTGTCTCCCTCCCCTCCCCTTAGATGGATGGATGGATGGATGGATGGGTGTGTGAGCAAATGGATGGGTGAATGGGTGGGTAGATAAATGAATGGAGGACAGATGGGAGGTGAGTAGATGGGTGGCTGGGTGGGTGGGTGGATGGAAGGAAGGAAGGATGGACGGATGGAAGGACGGATGGGTTAGTAAATGTAGGGGTGGGTGGCAAGGTTAGTGGATGGTGAAGTCGTGAATAAATAATTTTCTCGCCCAGCAGACACACGTCTCTCCGAGGACCCCCTCAGGGGTCCTGGGTCCCAGTCCCAGCCCCCTCCCCCCCAAACTTGCTTCCTGATTGGAGTGAGCGCCTGCCCTTCCCGGAGCAGCTTCCCCATCTGCTTCGTGGTGTCACATTGAAAGGCTGCCCGCCCCGGTCCTCCAGCCCAGGCCCGGGTGCCGGGAGTCACTTGGGACACAGCTCTGGCCACACAGGGCCGAGCTCACTCATCTCTGGGGACAAGCTCAGACGCGGAGAGCGCACCCGCTCTGCTGGTCTTCATGGCCTGTTTTTCTCCTCTGCTGATTAAGGGAGAGACTCATAACCTGACTGAGCGTCACTGGGCCTCGCCGCTGGCCAGCTCTGACTTATTCCCTGACATTTCCCAAGAGCTGACTAACCTTTCGTGCCACAAATAGGCTGATGTGTCCCCTGAGGCGGTCTGGCCTGCACGCCCTCCTGTCTCAGGGGAGCTGGGGGCCCAGGGGACACAAAAGGGAGACGGATTATAATAACAATCAGGCCAGAGGTCAGACTGCTCTGTGGGACCCGTGAGCACAGCGGGGCCTCTGAGGGTGCCGCAGGAAACCAGATGCGGGACAGAGCAGTTTGCCATCGGAAACCTCTGCCCTGTGAGGTGGTGAGCTCCCCGTCGTTAAGAGTGTACAAGGTAAAGCCCGTCGACCACCAGCAGGCAGGTTGGAGAGTCCAGGGGACAGCAAGTTCTGTACATTGCCCCCCAGCTCTCCCCACCCCCTCCTGCCTCCTCCTCTTCCTCCCCCCCTTCTCCTCTCTCTCCCCGGCTCCACCTCCCAACCATCTTCCCCTCCCCACCCCCCAGCCACCAGTGCTTGGCCAATTCTGCCACACTCCCACTTGTCCCTCTTTGGTTGCAGGACCACGGCCACTGCCCTGGACGTGGCAGGGCTTGACTCTGTTTCCAAAGAGAAGGGTCCCCACAGGCAGGTGCTTCCCAAGCCCAGCACACAGCCAGGCTGTGAGGACAGGCTGCTGGGTCAGGGTCGCAGGGACAGAGGTCCCTGGGGATGACCCGGCAGCCCCTTGTCCTCGCTGCCCCCCGTGGCCACCCTGTCCCCCGTGGGCGAGCTGGACGCTGGGGCCTCCCAGGGCAGCGTGTGAGTGGGAAGACCTCTGCTGTCCCCAGGGGACACCCAGCCACACGCAGGCTTGGGGGGAGGGGCGGCGGGCGGCACTGCAGGACTTGGCTACGTCTGGACTCAGGAGCGCGGGCCCAGCCGGGCCACCATGGGGACCGTCCCTCTCCGGGCCGCGGGTCCCCTTAGATTGACGCCAGCCTCTCCTCTGGGGAGCGTTGGGCCGGTCGGCCAGGCCACGGCCGGAGCAGGGCTTTGTAAGCTGTAGGCTGCCATCACCTGCGCGGCGAGGCCCCTCGTCGCCCGGGCGGGGTCCCCGTGAGTGGAGCGCACGTGCCATTCAGACGGGCGGAGATGCGGGTCCCCGCCAGCACCGCCCTCGCCCCTGCGATTTTCATGAGACTAGAGATGGGGTCACGTGTGCGCAGAAGACCACACGGGCATGACCGGGGCTGGCGGCTGGGGCAGGCTGGCTGCACCCCTGGAGTGTGCAGAGCAGGCGCAAGGACCCGGTGCACCCCCTCTTCCGAGTGTGCAAATAGCCCCGTCCCTGCATGAAATCCGTCTGTGCTAGAGGTGCCTGTGGTGCGTCTGCCCTGCCCCTGCCCCGTACCTGCCCCCGCCCCAGCCCTGCCCCTGCCCTGCCCCACCCTGCCCCTGCCTGCCCCTGCCCCTGCCCCGCCCCTGCCCTGCCCCTTCCCTGCCCTGCCCCTGCCCCTGCCCCGCCCCACCCCTGCCCATGCCCTGCCCCTTCCCTGCCCTGCCTGCCCCTGCCCTGCCCCTGCCCCGCCCCTGCCCATGCCCTGCCCTTGCCCCTGCCCTGCCCCTGCCC
>NC_043700.1:191883781-191895030 GCF_006229205.1 Suricata suricatta
CCCCTGCCCTGCCCCTTCCCTGCCCTGCCCCTGCCCCTGCCCCGCCCCACCCCTGCCCATGCCCTGCCCCTTCCCTGCCCTGCCTGCCCCTGCCCTGCCCCTGCCCCGCCCCTGCCCATGCCTTGCCCTGCCCCGCTCCTGCCCCTGCCCTGCCCCCACCCTGCCCTGAGTGAAACCATAGGGGCCTGGAGCCCAGAAGCTTCCATGACAGCACCTTCAGGCACCAGCATTTCCACCCTCGCCATATGGGGAATGAAACACATGAAGGTGTGCCGGGCCCTCGGGTGTGGGGTGCTAAGTGCCAGGCAGGGAAGGGCAGCAGGGGGGGCCGAGTGGTGGGTGCTGCCCCATCCTGTCACCCCTGCGCTCTCTAAGGTGTGGGTTGTGTTCCGAGGTCTGCGAGAAGGGGACACCACGTGGGGAGGCCAAGTGCACAGACCTTATTGAAGGAAACACCCCTGAGAGACGCGGGGGAGGGGGCCCCTGGGGACACAGGGGCGACCTCACTCCAAGGGTGGGGGCAGCGGGAAGCATCCCAGGCCCTGTGGGCTCCAGGACGAGCTGTTCTCTGCAGTTGCTGCACAGCCTCCTCCACGCGGGGACAGGGGGGCAGACACAGGGCGGGGGCGGGTGTCATGGGCCTTGGCAGGAAGGGGCCTCACCCTGGGGGCGACCCAGACCGCGCGGACGCTGGGGACTCTGGGGACGCAGTGTGCAGCCGTGCCAGTGGGGAGGGTGGGAACCTTCTGCCCGGTGCCCGAGGAAAATGGATCGCTCTAACTCCTCATCCCCCCCCTGCAGGAAGGGCGTGGGTGAACTGGGGCGGGGTCCCCCAGCCGCTCAGCCAGCGCCCGCCCACCAGCTGGGGTGGGAAGCCCACCCCGGGGGCATGTTCTCTGGAGTGAAGGGCAGACCCGCACGGAGACCTCCAGAGGGCCCTCGCTCTGACGGCAAACTTTAAAAATGTGTTTCACAACTGTGTTGGTAGAAGATGAGTGTAATCTGGGCTGGATTGTGTTCTCTTCTGTGTTTGAAACACTCCCACAGCCCCTAAAGTCTCATGGGCCCTGGGCCTGGGCCTCGGGAGGGTGTGGAGGTCTCCACTTCCCCACGGGCTCAGCCCTCGGGGCAGAAGCCGGCTATTTCTCGAACTCGGGACCACGGCTCTCTATCCCGTCCCACTGTTCTTCTTCGTTTACGTGCCTCCCACCGTTGGGGACCGCCGCTAATTGCCTGCTCCCCTGCAGGAAGCCTGGTGCAGAGTACAGGACCCACGGGAACCCCGCGGAACTACTGCTCCCCCCGCACCCTGGCCTCATGGGGTCTGTGAGTGACTGCTGAATGGGTGGGGAATGGGTGGGCGAATGATGGGTAAGTGGACGGATGGTGGGTGGACAGTGGACAAGCGGATGGATGGACGGTGGGTGGGTGGGTGGGTGGAGGGGTGGAGAGAGGGATGAGTGGACCACGGTGGGGTGAGTGGGTGGGTGGGTGGGCAAGAGGCGGGATGGATCAGAGGGTAAAGCACCTGCTGAGCAACCTCTGTCAGGCACTGCGACTCAGCCCTGGGAAGGGCACCGTGCCAGTTTACCGAGTGGTGATGGGGAGCCACGCCAGGCATCAGAGGGCCTGTGGTGACCCCCGGGCGCACCCTCAGGCCCAGTCCTCGGGGCGCCCCGGGCCCTTCCTGGCGGCGCTCACGGGGCTCCGGCTCCTGTTCGCTCTCCTTTCCCGGCAGAAGCGGCAGCCCGGGGCTGACAGGGACCCAGCGCCGCCCCTGGGTGCTGGCTTCCGCGGGGCTCCTGGGAAGCTGGCTGGCTCTGTGACCCCCCCCCCCATAGAGGGCTCTCCCCACGTGCCCGCAGCTCCTCCCACACGTCCCCGACGGCCGTCACTCTGCGGGGCCCCAGCCTCCTCCTCAGAGCCCCGCTCGGCCCAGGAAGCCGGACGCTTCACCCAGCGGCGAGCACGTTCCTGGTGCCCCGCCGTGGCTCCGGAGGTCCAGGAAGAGAAGGGGCGCTCCAGGGCGACCCCAGACCACATGAGCAGCTGCGCCCACGTGCACGCAGACACACGGACGGTGGCATGTTTCCACGGTGACAAAGACGGTGAAAATAGAGTGACGGGCACAGAGCACGTGCCACTAAACGCGCACGTCCTCTGTCACCTGTCGAGGCCAGAAAGGGACACAGCAGTTATTTTGTCACAAGGAACAGCCCCTTGTCTCCAACCCCCCAGCCCCCACACAGCGTCCGCTAACAGCAAAGCAGCCTCCTGAGCTCCAGGAACCCAGCGGGAGGCCACGGCGCCCACGTGCCACCAGGCCACCAGCTCGGAGTGGCACCAGCTGCCGCGTCACGCGGAAGCTGTGAAATGCCGGCGAGGTGGAGGGGCACACTCGTGCTCCCCCTTCCATGAAAGTGGCCGTCGGGGACGCCCTGTCTGCATTCAGGGCCAAGGCGGCAGCGGGCTCTGGGCTCCGGAAAAGGCAGAGCCCCCTTCTGTCTCTGCTGACGGGGACTGAGGCTCAGGGGCTTGGGGACCAGGCTGCCGCAGTTGCCGGGGGAATGGCTGCACTGCCCCCCAGCACCCCACCCGGCTCCGCACAGTGGGCGCCCCGCCCTTCCTGGAGCGCCGGGAGGGGGCTCGTGGGCTCCAGCTGCCCCAGGCAGGAGGACTGGCCGTCCAGCACCCTGCCTGCCCCGGGCTCCCCCCCAGCCCGCAGGTGCTGCAGGTGAGCTTAAGGTGGTCCAGGCAAAGGGCAGGGAAGAGGCTTTGTTATCCCTAAGCCCGTGGGGGGTGGGGGGGCGGTCCCCCCTCAACAGTAATAAAGCTATCTTGTCCCCCACCCGTCTCCCGGGTCTTAGTTCTCAATCCGTCCAGACGCGAGGAGGAGCGGAAGTAATTCCCATAAAACCCCGATGACGGCGGGTGCGGGGAGGGCCCGAGCCTGCGCAGGGCTCTGTCGCCGGACAGACTTCAGTAGCTTCAGACAGGCTGGCCATCGTGTGACTCAGCGAGAACCATCACGCGGCCCCCCGCGTGGCCCCAGGCCTGAGGCCCCCGGAACGCCAGGCAGACACTCTGAGCCACGCAGAGCCGGGGTGACCCCACTCCCAGCTGCGTGACCTCGAGCCGGCGCCTTTCCGAGCCTCCGCTTGCCCCTCCAGGAGAAAAGTGGCCAAGGTGGTGGTGACTGTCAACAATAATGTATCCATTACGGTTTGGTTTGGCTGCTCGTAACGGACCCATCCCAACAAAGGAGACACAAACAGGATAAAAACTCATTTCTCTCCTAAGTAAAAAAGTCTGAAGGTGGCTGGCTCAGGGTGGCGTGGCCTCCACGATGGCCTCAGGGACCCAGACTCCTGGCCCCTGGTCCTCCCCACCCTCAGTGCACGGCCGCCATCCCAAAGCCACCGCGTGGTGCAATATGGCTGCCGGGGCTCCCGCCGCCGAGGCCGTGGGACGGGCGGAAGACGCGGGGGGAACCTCAGGACAGAAAAGCTCGCCTTCTGCGGGTCGTGTCCCGGGGACCCACGTCCCCCTCACTCTGGGGCCTGAACGTGTGCCATGGGCACTGCAGCCCCGCCCCCAGACAGCTGTCATTTCACGTGGCTATCCAGACACCTGAAAAGTCTAGTCAAACGCCGAGGGTTTTCCCAGCGTTCTATCCAGCATGCAGAAGGGAAGCATCACTCGGTGATCACCCTAGGCCCGCCGCCCAAACCGCCACCCCTTCTAAACTTGGTGTATCCTCTCTCTGTCCATCTGTCCGTCCCTCCCCCCATCAATCTGCCCTATTTCCAGCCGCGGCCCCGCCCAGGCTGTGGGTTCCGTGCGTCACCTCTAAACGGTCCAGCTCGCTTCTCACTGCCTGGAGTCCAGCGGGCGCACCAGTTCCCCGGCCGTGGCTACAGAGGGCTTGAGCCGCAGGCGGAGGGCAGGAGTCCAAGGTCAAGATGTCCTCGGGGCTGGTTCCTGCTGAGGCTGCGCGGGGAGCCTGCCGGGGGGGCTGCGGGCATCCTGGGCACGCCTGGCGTGTAGACGCAGCACCAGGGCCTGCGCCCTCGTCCTCACACGGCCCCTTCCTCTGTGTGTCTGTGTGCAAATCTGCGTGCAAATGTGCCCTTTATAGAAGGACCCAGTGGTCCTGGGCGAGGGCCCACCCTGCTTCGGGGAGACCCCGTCCTAGCTAATTACACCTATTTCCAAGTACGGTCATATTCTGGGGTGCCAGGGGCTAGCACCCCAACACACAACGTGAAGGTGGAAAACATGACCGTCACCCCGGCCGCCTCCTCCGGGCCCTCCTTGTGGGTCCCGCTGCCGTGAGCCACGAAAATGAGCGTGCCGCCACTTTCCCTGGAGCGCTGCGGGGCCTCCCTCCGGAGCCCCGAGGCGTGCTGGAACATTCCGTGACAAGCTCATCAGCGCCGGGCAACACGTGCTGATAAGCTTCTGCGTCTCACTGAAAATAGCGCTCCTTGGAGAAGTGGAGGCCAGGCTCCGTGTTGCTCCTCACAATCCGGTTTTTTTAATGTTTATTTATTTGTGAGAGAGACAGAGTGTGAGTGGGGGAGGGGCAGAGAGAGGGAGACCCAGAATCAGAAGCAGCTCCAGGCTCCGAGCTGTCGGCACAGAGCCCGACACGGGGCTCGAACCCAAGAACCGTGAGGTCATGACCTGAGCCGAAGTCAGGTGCTTCACCAGCTCAGCCGCCCAGGCACCCCTGTTGCTGCTGTTTGAACAGGAAGGGGTGCTTGAACCCCAAGGCCATGTGACCCCCAAAGTGTGACCGGTCAGAACAGCCGTCAAAGCTTTCTCAAGATAAAGAAGCTGCGCTTGCCCCGTCTTGGGCAGGTCGGCCCCGAATGCTCAGCAGGACAGAGCCCGGGGGCCTGCCGTGCAGGGAGCCGCCCAGCCACCAGCCGCCACCTGGGGGGATGAGCTGTGGGTCCTGGTGCGGCCCGGCCACCCGCCCCGTCCCAGGTAAAGGGCGGCTCCGGGCTGGGCCTCAAGGAGTGCTGACACAGGGCCTGGACAAGACAAGAGGAGAGAGGCATTTCGGGTGCAGCAGCCGTGGGCGGGGGAGGGGCGAGGAAGGGGGGAAGGCAGTGGGCTTGGGCCTTGACACCCAGGGAGACCTTCAGGGGGCACGGGCAAGGGAGCAGGGAGGGGCCGGGGTGTTCAGCCCGTGACCGCGGGCGGGGAGGGGACACGACGGGTGCGGTGTTCCAGGAATCTTGTCTCCATCGGGGCTGTTCCGGTCGGGTTGGAATGCTCCGGTCATTGTGAAGGCCGCAGGAGAGCCGATAAGAAATAACCACTGGGTGTGTGGTCGGGCGGGAGGGCTCATGACAGAATTCCTGGACTTCTAGGGAGGAGGCACGACCCCAGGGGGCGCCTGGGGGGCTCTGTCGGTTCAGCCTTGACTCTGGAGTTCGGCTCAGGTCATGACCTCACGCTTCGTGGGCCGGAGCCCCGCGTCCTCCCTTAGAATTCTATGTGCTCTCTCTCTGGCCCTCCCCACCTCTCTCTCTCTCTCTCTCAAAATAAATTAAAAATAAATAAATGCATAATCCTGGGCAGCCAGACAAAAGGCCAGGTGCCTCATGGAGGAAGGAGAACCAAGTGGGAACCAGACTTTGGACGGTGACGCCGACTTCCAGGCTGCAGGCCCAGCCCGCGGGCCGTGACAACAGGATGTTCTCTGGAAACAGGGCCTCTGCCGACACAGTGACGTTAAAACAAGGTCACGCGTGACCAGGATGGGTCCTAATCCGATAGGAACGGTGTCCTTAGGAGAAAAGAAAGACACGGACCCAGCAGAACACGGATGGGGTGCTGTGACCCCAAGCCAAGAAATGCCAAGGGTCGCCTGCCGCCCCAGAAGCCGGGAGAAAGCCGCACCCTGCCCTGCCCTGCCGATGTCGGATTTCAGGTATGTGGCCTCCACCCTGCCGGCACCGGGATTTCAGGTAGGCAGCCACGCCGTGAGAACAGACTCTGTGGTCTGAACCCCAGTTTGTCGCATGGGTCAGGGCGGCCCCAGGACACCAGTGCGGTCGTCGGGGAAAGAAAGGGCCACCCAAGGCCTTGCCAGCCAGCCTCTCAGCTTCAGCTTCGGGAGCAGAGCCCACGAGGCCCGGACGCGCCATGCTCAGGAAGTCTGGCGCCGGCCGGTGCCCCCGGGAGCAGCTGCGGAGAAGGAGCTGGCGCCTCCAGGGCGCCACGGACAGAAGCCTGGCAACGGACTGACTGGTGGAGTGCAATTCACTGAAGACAGTTAAGAAATTTTCCACTGCGGGCATGAGAACAGCGTAACAGAGACTGCACAGAGGCGCCCGGGGCTCGGCCGGTTGAGCGCCCGACTTCGGCTCAGGTCATGACCTCACGGTTCGTGGGTTCGAGCCCCGCGTCGGGCTCTGTGCTGACAGCTCAGAGCCTGGAGCCTGCTGTGGATTCTGTGTCTCCCTCTCTCTCTGCCTCTCCCCTGCTCTGCCTCTCTCTCTCTCTCTCAAAAATAAATAAGCATTAAAAAATATTAGACACTGCATCCAAGTGCACATGGTCCAGCAATGGTAAACCAGGACCCCGGGAGATGCGGGGACGCCTGGCCAGTCTGACAGGTGGTCCAAGGACAAGCTCAGCAGGACAGCGCTGGAGCCCAGGAGAGCAGAGGGGGGAGGGGGGAGGGAGGCCCAAGCTGGGCGTCCCCCCCCACCACCCAGACAGACATTCTCCCCAAGCACGGAGTGGGGGGTGCGGGGAGGGGGGCAGGGGGAGGTGAGCGGGAGGTCCTCCCAAGGATCGCCGCAGGGCGGGCAGAGCAGGACAGGACCAGGACAGCTGCTCCCCGCGGGCTCCGGGCCCCCTGCCCCAGGCCGGCCTGGTCATCGCTGCCCGCAGACCCTCAGGCGAGGGAGTAGCTGCGTCCCGTGAGCAGGGACAGTGACGACCCTGGGTTCACCCAGCTGCAGTGGCTGCAGGCTCTGAGACTGTGGTGGGGGCCGCATCACCCACAGCACGCAGGGGGCCGTGCACTCACCAGGAGTGAGAACCAAACGGGTCGGGCTTTGCTGGGCTTTTTCCCTTCTGGAAACAGAGGCTGACCAGGTGGAGCCCAGAGGCGGCCCTGCAGGGCGGAGCCCTCACCCCGCCGCCCAGTGGGGCGGGGCGGGCGCAGGACTCAGCCGGCTCCCGGTGGGGGAGGCGCCATCGGTGGTGTTTACCGCTTAGCAGGGAGCAGACCCCACCAAGGCCGATCGCGGGGCACCAGCAGCCCTGCATACCATCAGCTGTGAGCCTGTTTGAAACCTTTCACGGTAAAAGGTGGGAAGGAATAACAGCACCCTGGACAGAAGTGTGGACACCACTGGTGCGTGTCCCTATGTGCCCCCGCCCCACACCCCGGCTCCCAGAAGCAGCCCCCGGGCCGCCTACTGCAAGGGAAAGGGGGGGCCGTCTTCCCGGGGGGGCCAGGGAACAGAACTCAGGCCTGGAGCACGGGAGCCCCAGCCCCAGGGCCCGCACGGGGAGCCCCACCTGCCCGCCCACTCCCCCAGCCCCTCTGGCCTTCCCTCCCAGGCCGGTTCTGACTCAGGTCACTGGAAGGACACAGCCAGGGGTAGGCAGGGTCCCCGCCCACCCTGGGAGGGGTCCTGGTGTGGCCTGGGAACCTCCACCCAGCCGGGGACTGCATTTTTTCCCCAGCTCAGTCCCTCCCTGACCTGGAGCTACTCTGGCCGGCCCGCCCAGCCTGGCCAGATTCCCCCGCCTCCACCCCTGCCCCCAGCCCCAGGACCCCTGATGCACTGTTCACACCTAAGCACCTGGTATGGCACAGACAGGAAGACATCTTGGGCCCCTTTACAGACGGGCAGACCGAGGCCCAGCTGCAGAGCCACAGAGAACGGAGCCCACTCCTGCCTCCTGCTCACAAGCCCCAGCCCTGGGCCCAAGGGCCATGCAGCACCCAGGCCGACGAACCCCAACGGGGTGGCCAGGCCTGGAGGCTAGAGTGGGAAGGGGGCACCTCTCAGCCCCGCCCCGAGTGTGCGGTGGCCCAGGGGGTACCCATGGGCCTGGACAACCTCCGCTGCACCCGCATCCTGCTCCCCTGCAACAGCAGCTCGAGGCCACCCTGCAGCCTGGGTATGACCCCGGATCCCATCACCCCTGGACAGAGGCCTGGAGACCCCTGGACAGTAATTTCCTTTCCAATTAGCCACGTACCGTGCTCTGAGAGAGGGAGCGGCTCCACGTTGTCGGTCTGAGCCAGAATCTCACAGGCCAGGCTCAGAGCCTGCCAAGACCTGGAGCATAGAGTCCGGACCAGCGGGCCGTGGGGCCAGGAGTGCAGGGGGCTGGCTGGGTGGGCGGGCGGCGAACCTCGCCCAGTTGGCTCACCTGTAAAGTGGGGACATTACCTTTCCTTCTGAATTCTCAGCAGCTGAGAGCACAGCGCACGGATGGGTTAGGAAGCTCGAATTTGCCCGCACGGGCGCCACTCTTGGGCGGAGTAACTGGGAGTCCGCCCCCGAGCCGCGGTGCTGGCCGGCCACCAACGTGGACACAGCCTTCCCACCTGTGAAATGGGAACAAGGACCTGGCCCTGCCGCCTGGCGGTCCCCTGCAGGGAGTCAGACTGCCTCCGAGGTCAGGAGACTGGGCAGGTGGCCGGGGGCCCTCCAGGCCTCCATGGCCCCAGGGCCACCACGTCTCCGCTCCGCACGGGCCTCTCCAGCCATGGTCACAGCCGGACGCTTCGCAGTGTCCCTTGCTCTACCCCAGACCTCAGTAGCACGGCCTCCACCAGAATGTGATGACCAACTCATCTCCAGGAGTTGACAGCTGTCCCCTGGGGCAAAACTGCCCCCAGTGGAGAAGCAGTGATCAGGAGCCAGACTGTCCCTTTACCGTCTCTGACCCCTTCTGCAGCCTGGGACACCTCCGGCACGGTCCCCGCCTGGCTCACCTCCTCATAACCCCGCTCCAGCCTGGTGCTGACACTTGGTGCTTGGCAAGGAAGGGAGGGAGGAGCAGAGGGGCGGTGGCCACCTCCAGGCAGGATCCCAGAACTGCCACTGCCCACGCAGCCCAGCCGGCAGCTGCGGGCACACGAGGACCAGCCGGACCAGGGCTCCTGGGGCTGACGCACGTGCATCACGGGTCCTGCTAAAGAGAAGACACACTGACAGAAACAAAGCCAGGCAGCAAAGTGGACGTTGATTCAGAGTGAGAAAAAAAACTAAGATAGCGTCCAAGTTTAGACAATCTGACGAGCGCCACAAACATACACACTGTGGGGGAAAGCTCATTTTCATTCACTAGCCGCCTGATCCGTCTCTACGGTCCTTTGTCCTGCATTCCATGGCCCGTGTTCTCAGTCACCTCAGTGTATAATTTTGCATCAGGTTCCATGGAAGGGATAGAAACAGGAACGGAGTCGTGTCATCGACCCTTGCTGTCCCTGCTGCGTGGGCGGGACGCACAGTGCTCAGCGCCCAGGGCAGCCGCGCTGCCTGGATCCGGCGTCTGCGCGGAACAGTCCGCTGTTACAGAAAGAGGTGGTGCATGGTGCACACGTAGAATTGTGTCCCGTGCATTCTCCACAGCCTTCATTCTAACCAGGGGTGGGTGCTCGCTGTGTCCCCTGCTTACACCTGCACACAACCCAGGTGCACGAACTCACACCCCTGCACAAGACCCAGGTGCACGAACACACACACCCCTGCACATGCCCCAGGTGCACGAACTCACACCCCTGCACACGCCCCAGGTGCACGAACTCACACCCCTGCACAAGACCCAGGTGCACGAACACACACCCCTGCACACGCCCCAGGTGCACGAACTCACACCCCTGCACAAGACCCAGGTGCACGAACACACACACCCCTGCACACGCCCCAGGTGCACCAACTCACATCCCTGCACAAGACCCAGGTGCACGAACACACACACCCCTGCACACGCCCCAGGTGCACAAACACACACCCCTGCACACGACCCAGGTGCACGAACACACACCCCTGCACGAGTCCAGGTGCACGAACACACACATGAGCACACGTCGCAGGTGCAGGAACACACACA
Organism: Suricata suricatta; assembly: GCF_006229205.1. Taxonomy (NCBI): domain Eukaryota; kingdom Metazoa; phylum Chordata; class Mammalia; order Carnivora; family Herpestidae; genus Suricata; species Suricata suricatta. The sequence goes on from NC_043700.1 coordinate 191,893,883, forward strand.
CCCCTGCACACAACCCAGGGGCACGAACACACACATGTGCACATGTCTCAGGTGCACGAACACACACCCCTGCACATGCCCCAGATGCACGAACACGCACACCCCTGCACACTGGGTGTTCGTGCACCTGCGACGTGTGCAGGGGTGTGCAGGACGCCAAGGAGGCAGATGCTGAGAGCAAGGAAACCCCAGGGCGGGCTGCAGGAGGCCTGATGGCGGGGGCGGGGCGTCTGAGGTCTTCTCTCCGCCCCCTCCTTCCTTCCCAGAGGAGCTGTGCTCCCCTTCCCAGACCGCCAGGACTCTCGGGCTCCGGGGAAGGTTCGCACACCACATGCCGACCGTCTCCGCAGACACAGAAGAGGCCTTCAGTAAAACGCAATTTGCGTGTGAGCGGCTCAGCCCGGAGAAGGGGCCGCGGCTGATCTGATGCCGGCCGCCCACCAAGCCCCAGGGCGCCCGCTGACCCGAGGTCGTGGGGAGGTGTGGAAAGCTTTCCCTCTCGGACTGGCAAGCAGACAGGGTGCCCGTCAGCCCGGCTCGGTCTTCAGCGTCAGCCCGGGTGTGGCAGACAGCTCGCTCCGCGAGCCCAAACCACTTTATTCTCAGCGGTCACGACCGTGTGCAAGTCTACGGAGGACGACAGTAATTCATAGTGGGCTCAGCACAGTTGGCGGATGAGAGTCTACGTGCAGGACTCGACTTTAGTTCTGTATGGTAGCAACACTGCTGGGGACAGAACATTTCATAAACAGATGTCATCACGGCATCGAAAACTTCAAAATCCTAGAACCAAGTTAGAAGCTCACTATCGGGAAAATTATACACATTACCAAAGACATTAAGGGAGATGCAAATAAATGGAGACACCATGTTTGTGGAATAGAAGACTCGATGCACAGTCTCCCCAAGTTCATTAACTTGCTCCAAAGGAACTTATAGCACCAAGGAAATTTGGGGCACCTGGGGGCTCAGTCGATTAAGCGTCTGACTTAGGGTCAGGTCGTGATCTCACGGTTCATGAGTTCGAGTCCTGTGTCAGGCTCTGTGCTGACAGCTTGGAGCCTGGAGCTGCTTCAGATTCTGTGCCTCCCTCTCTCTCTGCCCCTCCTGCTGCGCTCTCTCTCTCTCTCTCTCTCTCTCTCTCTCTC
>NC_043700.1:191895130-191921356 GCF_006229205.1 Suricata suricatta
AGGGGCAGGTGGGCCGCTGGGGGGGGGCAGAGCGAAGGGCAGGTGGGCCGCTGGGGGCGGGGGCAGAGCAAGGGGCAGGTGGGCCACTGGGGGGGGCAGAGTGAGGGGCAGGTGGGCCGCTGGGGGCGGTGCAGAGCGAAGGGCAGGTGGGCTGCTGGGGGGCGGGCAGTTTGCTGAACTAGCAGATGGCCGAGGGGAGGCCCCACTGAAGGTGACATTTGCAAGACACGAGAACAGCTCAAACACAAAGCCAGGAAGGGTGTGAGAAGGTCTGTTCTTGTGGACACCAGACACTAGAGCACGCCAGGACCCCTCACGGTCAGGACAGCGTGGGGTCGCCCCGCGGAAGGCTGGTAAAGTCAAGAGCACAGTGAAGGTCACAGAAACGAACCCGAGTCTGCGTGGACCCCTGATTTAAGACTGCGGTCACATGGCCCGAAGTGGGGAAAGGGAGGGGGTCTCCGGAAACATGGCTACTTGTGTGACGGGGGGTGGGAAATTGCACTCCCACCTAAATCCATCCCCCAAAATCAATTCCGGCTGGATCAAAGATGGAGCCATAAAAGGTAAAGCATTCAGAAGATAATATACAAGAATGTATTCATGATCTTGAAGCAGGGAAGGATTTCTTAAGACAGACATAAAACACAAGCAATTAAAGGAAACTACTGATAATTTCAAGTATATTTGACTGTGTATCAAAATGCTCTACTGAAAGAGTAGAACTGAGCCATAGGGTAAGAGAAGACCTTTCAACGCATAAAGCTGATGAAGCACTTGGGTCTACAATATATAAAGAGCTTTGATGAGTCAATGAGAAAAGGCAAAAGCACTAGGAGAAAAATAGAGAGACCTTGGGAGGGAACTTCCCAAAGAGGAAATCCAAATGGCAGACCCGATGAACACCTCGCACCTGTGTGGTGGCCGGAAACATCTCCCATCCAAATAATAACCAGACCCGACCCTGCTTAGCTTCCGAGATCAGAATAGATCAGGCACGTTCAGGGTGATAAGGCCGAGGCTTGGTGACCGGAAATGAAAGCGGAGCCAGCAGTAAGAGGCCGCAGAGGAACCACTGGGTGGGGGCAGCCCGAGGACGTCCAGGGCCGGCAGCACGTAGGTCCCCAGCCCTTTGGCCCCCTCGGGAAAGACTGTGGACTCCTGTGGGGAAGCTGAAGAAACTCAAACCTGCAACCCAGCGATTCCAGTCCCACGTTGGGGCTCCGACGCGTCCATCGCCCTGGGCAGCAGGTTGTCAGCTGGGGCCCGACCGCCCGTAGACCGGGTGCAGGGCGTGCAGTGTCCTCCCGAGACCGAATGGCACAGAGAGTGCAGGGACCAGTGCTACTCGGCCCGTGGACGAGTCTCACCCACTCGGGGCCTCGGTGGAGGAGGAAAAAACGCAGGAAGAGCCCACGCAGCCCGATCCCGTCTCCATAAAGTGCAGGCCAAGCAGCACTGTTTAGGGGTGCGGCCCGTGTTGTGAGGCTACAAAGAAGGCAATAAAAGGTAGATCAGGCTCTCTGGTCGCCGCCGTGAAGGGGAAGGCGGGCCGGGGCCGATAGTGCTCTGTGGCTGTGGGCGGGCCCCGCCCTGGAAGGCAGGGGTCCCGATGCAGTTCCTGGTCACTGCTATTAACGCTTCCATCTGCGCCCTTTGAGGGGCCCTCGGCGCTGTCCCGGCGGCCAGGCGTCTCCACTTACAGCCCAAAACTCAAGTCTCCTGGCAAAGCATCTGGGATCCGCGCCGACCCCTGGTCTGGGATCCACACCAACTCCCTCCATCTGGACCTAAGCTTCAGGCTTACAGCTGACGCCCAGAAGCCAGCCTTGGAAAGGGGGTCCCGCAGGGCAGGAGAAGGTCAAGTCACCACCGTCACGCACCCTCCCCTGCTGGGTGGGATCAGCCCACGTGGGTGAGATCCTGCCTCTGCACCTGCAGAGCTGTTTGCCCCTCAACAAACCACTCCCCTCTCTAAACCTTCATTTCCTCACCTGTGAACCTGGGGTGCCGCCCGCCCCCACGGGAGGCTTCCCAGCAGGGGGCCAGACACCCCCACCCCCACCCCTCACCGCCTCCGCAATCCTCGCCGCCTCCGTCTTGAGCAGGGGGCCAGTGGCCCCGTCCCCGTTCAGGAGACAGGGTGTGGGCTTGCTGAGATGGTGCGCATGTCCCTCCCGGCGTCATGGAACGAAGCCCCTCCAGACAGGGCCTTGGGCGCTGGGCTGCTTAGCAAAGCCCTTGGTGCCCAGGTGGCAGTGGCCGGGGCACTGAGCACAGGTTCACCTGAAGACCTGGAGGCGCGGTGGGGACCAGGGGGCGCGGTGAGGACCTGGAGGCGTGGTGGGGACCAGGAGGCGCGGTGGGGACCAGGGGGCATGGTGGGGACCAGGGGGCGTGGTGGGGACCAGGAGGCGCGGTGTGCCGGGGCCAGGAGCTGGGCCCAGAGCCACTTCAACTGCGTCTGCATCACAAAGTCGGAGTCACACAAAGCAGTAAGTGTGCCCGTCCTGGGAGGAGGCTGGCGCGGAGGAGGACGAACTACAAAAATGTCAGTTTTTGCAAAGCCTGTCTGCAGCGGCTGCTGCTCTGCGCCAAGCTGCAGCCTGGTGGGAGTTCCTGTCGGATCACTAAGTGGGCGTTTATCCGGACAAGTTAATTGTCCTTGTGCGGGGTGAGCCACTGAGCGACATCCGGGTGCCCAGGTGGGGCGCTTCCCGCCTCAGCCAGCACAGGACGCTCCGGGGAGAGGGGGGGGCACTGGTGCAGGGACCCAGGGGGAGACGGGAGAGGGGTCCCCAGCCCCTCCACAGCTACCTGCCTGGGGAAAGGGTCTCCAGGCCAGCCCCCCATCTCCTCAGGAACTTGGTGCTTGAGTGGGCAGAAACGCTGGGGGCAGGGGCGGCGGGGACCACCTGGAGGCTGGAAAAGGAAGCTTAGAGCGGCCTTCTCACTCCCAGCCTCACCCAGCCTCCCTCCTCAGCCAGCAGATCCCACTGGCTTCTCTTGTAAGCCTGTTCTGGATCCGCATTGGGTACGAGATATTCACCATCTCTTCCTTTTTCCCATCGTCACCAGGGGTGTGGCGCCTAGTGTTTGAGAAAAGGCAGCATATTCTAGGACTGAGCATCCTTTATCCTTCCCTCCATCCGTCCATCCATCTCCTGTCTTTCCATCTAATTATCCATAGCCCTTTAATTATGCATCCATCCATCCAATCACCCATCGTCAGTCCATTCACCATCCACCCACCCACCCATCCATCCATCATTCCACCCACGCACCCTTCCGTCCACCATCCACCATCTAACCCACTACATCCGTCCACATCCATCCTTCCCACATACTGTCGCTGAGCAGAAATTCTGGGCAACGGGAGACAGGGGCAGGGAACAACTCCTGCTCTCAGCACACAGGCCAGAGGGAAGAGGACGCAGACACAAGCAAAGACAGAGATGCAGATAATGGCCAGCCTGTGGGCCACAGCCTGCGGGGAGAGCTTGGGGCACTGGGCTGAGCAACAGAAGACTAAGGAATTGGACTTTGATGCCAGCAGGGTGGGGTGCCCACCATGGCAGCTGGCAGGGAAGAAGGCGGACAAAAGGGGGCGACAGGCAGTAACCACGTGGGGGTCAGCGGTTGGTGAGGTTGGGGGGTGGTGAGTCCCAGCAGCTGAGGCCGGGCACAGGGCAGGCCAGCCGGACAGAGACGGGGCGGTGACTGCTCAGCGTGTTTAGGGAGCAGGAGGACTCCGCACGCCTGGCGTGCGGCCATGAGGCCGGGTGGCTGGCCCGGGCTGGGGTTCCAGATCATCAGGGAGAGCAGGCCAGGGCTGTGGGGGTTGTTCCACGTGGGGATGGAAATCACCACGGACCGCAAAGAGAAGCCCGAGAGAGAAAGAGAGCAATGCTGTTTTTGAAGGACCAGCAAGCACCCATTTTCAGTTAGAGCAAGGTCAAGGGCGCCTTCAGACAAAAGGTTTAGGAAGCGGGGATGTTGCTCGTGGCCGGCGTCAGTTCGAGAGGGCGCCTTGGGAGGGACTTCGGGGTCAGGGGTGGTGGGACAAGGGGTCAGAGAAGGGTTGATCCACAGCTCTAGGACATGAGCGGCCTGGGGGACCTGCACTTGACACCCAGAGGGAGAAAGAGTATACCCAGCTTAGTCCCAGGGTCTGCGGTGGCAGATGGCAGTGGGAAGCAGTGAAGGTCCCGGGTTTGGCCCAGAGACCTCACTCACCCTGCCGGGAGCCAGCCAATGGTACCTTACCGCAAGGCACGTCCTGAAGTCCTGCATTTGCTTTGCTCAGAGATACGTCCTGTGAGCAAGCCCCCGCTGCTTTAGCAGCTGAGGCGTTCGGCCTGGATGCAACCTCGTCCTGCGACACCGGAAGCCTCGCCGTCCAGCCTCCTGATGCCATGTTTGTCTCGTGGACACTCACCTTCACCTGCACTCCAGGCAGGCAGGGCCTTATCTCCGCTGGACTCCTGACCATCCAGCAGGGGCCGGGCGTGGCGGGGCGGAGCTGTGCGAGGCCCAGGGACGTGGGCTGAGGAGGAAGAAGCTGGCAAGCTGGCAGGTACTGCAAACAATGCCCAGCCGGGAGGGCTGAGCGCAGGAGAGGAGGGACCCTGCTGTGTGCCAGGCCCTGCACCGAGCTCATTCACCAGGTGAAATGGAGGTTCCTGATTCCGAAGTCTCTGGGACGCGCAGAGGAAAGTGGGAAGTATCCCTGCAGTGACAGGACGCACACCTGTGCACCCAGCACCAGGGGGAGGCATGTCACACGGGCCGCGTCCGCCTCCTTCATGCCCTCCCCCCCCAGCCCAGAGAGCTGCCACCCACCTTCCTTTTCCTGACAGTTCCGCCCGCCAACTACGTCTGAATCCCGATGGCAGACACCGCCTAGCTCTGGAGCGCCCGCAGCGTGTGCCGTCGGGGCTTCTAGCGGAAGCGTGGCTCTACTTCGGCTTCTGTCTCCCTGTGAGCTTTTAATTTTTTTTTTAATGTTTAGTTTTGAGAGAGAGAGAGACAAAGTGTGAGTGGGCAAGGGGTAGAGAGAGAGGGAGACACAGAATCCGAAGCAGCTCCAGGCCTCAGCCGTCAGCGCAGAGCCTGACACGGGGCTTCAACTCACAAACTGCGAGATCATGACCTGAGCTGAAGTCGGAAGCCTAACCGACTGAGCCCCCCAGGCGCCCCTCTCTGTGAGTTTTAAAAACTCTATCTGGAGGCACCAGGGAGCGAGGGGAAAACAGGGTTTGCCACCACAGGGTGCGGGGAGGGGGCACCCATAGGCTCTGTCGAGGACCGGGCAGCAGATGTCCAGTGGGAATCAGCTCTTGGAGGACGGGCCACCTGGATGGCGGCCGGCTGTCTAAACCCGCCAAGAGCCACCCACAGCCTTAGGTGCAGGGGGGAGGGGCGCACTTACATGGGGCGAAATGGATTACCTCCTTGTCCCAGGTATCAGGACACAGGCAGAGAGCAGGACTGGGGAGCGCGTGGTGGGGACAAGCCCCCGGCTCACCTGGGCGGTCTGTCTGCAGATTTAAACATCTGGAGGAATGGGAATGACGGCACTTGACCTCTCGTGAGTCACGCTGCTCCAATGGGGCCTCTGTGTGTCTGGTCATCCTTTACCATCCTCTTGGGGGGCTCCTTTCTCACTATCCTTCTCACATGCACCCTGTATTGGGCCTCATGTCCTTTTTTTAAAAAATATTTATTTATTTTTGAGAGAGAGTCAGAGCACAAGCAGGGGAGGGGCAGAGAGAGGGAGACACAGAATCCGAAGCAGCTCCAGGCTCTGAGCTGTCAGCACAGAGCCCAACGCGGGGCTCAAACCCACAAACCGTGAGATCATGACCTGAGCCAACGTTGGGCCCTTAACCAGCTGAGCCAACTCAGGCCTCCTGGGCCTCGTATCCTTGGCCTCCTCTTTCTGCTTTATTTTCTTATTTTGGTGGAGCATTTTCATGGCTCTAATATCTTTATGAAGAGACTCTTGTTGGTATTTACATACTTTCTGGGTAGGTTGGCTGGGTATAGAATTCTAGGTCCCAGGTCATCATCCTTCAGCAATTTAAGGTCTCACTGGCAGTGCTGCTATCAAAAAGTCTGAAGGTTACTTTATGCCGTTGACTGATTTTTCTCCTCAAAAGCTTATAAAATTTGAGTTTTTCCTCCAGTGTTCTGAAATGTCACACTAATCTGCCCCAGTGTGGGTCTACTTTTATTCATTGTGAAAGTCACTTGAAGGTCCTTTCAACCTGGAAACTCAACTTGGAAACTTCTGTCCTCTGGATCTGGAAATTTGTCTTGAATGATTTCTTTGGTAGCTCTACCACTCCTCATTTTCTCTCTCCTTTCTTTCTGAAAGTCCTGTTAATCAAACACTAGGTCTCCCGAACTGGAAATCTGGGGTTTCTTCTCGTCTATTCTTTTCCTATCTGTCTTTGCTTCATTGCTTCAATCTCCTTTATCAGAGATTTATTTGGTATTATTTTCCTACATTCTACTTGGGTTTTTATTTGTGCTATCATGTTCATAGTTTCCAATAGCTGCTTTGAATTATTTTCCTTCTATAATATCATACGTTATATGTGACTCTATAATTATGTGTGCGTGCATGTGTATGTTCCATGGATCTAACGCCTTCTCCTAGCTCTGTGAGGGTGACGATAATCATTTTTGTCCTTTTCTTCTCCCTGTGTGGTTTTTGTGTTCTCTTAGTTGCTTTTTTTGTTATTGCCTGTTTGATTTAGCCTCTCTGTCTGTATGCGTCTGTCTCTTTCTTCCACATTGGAGTCATCCTTAGATTTGTAAGGATCCTCGGCTGACTGCCCAAGGCTCTGCACACTTGCAGGTTATTTGCTGATATAGGACCTCAGCGTCGCGTGATCTTGGTGGCCCCTCGTCAGGTTAACTCTGCTGCCGATATCTTTGGTGCTTTCCTATTGAGATGGTCCGGCTCAACGGAAACATTTCTTCTAATCCCCAGTCTGGAGGCCAAGGACCCAGCCATCAGTGTTTGGAGAGCTGAGCAGGGAAAGAAGACAGGGGTCTCTACAGGGACGATTCAGTCCCTGCTACACATGTGCACGTGTCTATTTTGTCTTGAGATAAACTTTATACATAGTGAAATCACAGATCTTAAATTTACACTGAATGAACTTTCATGAATATACACCTCTCCAACCGATATTTCAATCAAAACATCAAACATCTCCGTCACTTCAGGAAGTTCTCTTGAGTTTCCTTCCAGTCCATCACCAACCACCTCCCACCGCAGGCAACTGATGTTCTGGTTCCTAGTATCAGAGATTATTTTTGCCTGATCTTGAACTTCAGAAAATGCAGTCATGGCCTGTGTTCCCTGTTGTTTCTGGCTTATTGAACTCATAATGATAAGTCTTGTCCATATCACGTAGCAGTTCATTTTTCTTTTTTTTCCCTTTTCTTATGTGCATATAGCACAACCGTTTACCCATTTTCCTGTTGGTGGGTGCTTGACTTGTTTAAAATCTTTGTCCATCATGAATAAAGCTGCCAAAAGCATTCTTGTACAGTCTTTTTATAGACACATGTTCTAATTTATCTCGGGCAACCTAGGAGTAGAATCTCCACACTTGATGTGTTCTTTCCAGCTCAGCTCTTTTTTTTTTAATTAAAAAAATTTTAAGTTTATTTTGAGAGCAAAAGAATGCATACGCATGTGTTGGGGAGGGGCAGAGAGAGAAGGGAAGGGAATTCCAAGCAGGCTCCCTGCTGAAACAATGTAGAGCCTAATGCAGGGCTCGAACCCGCAAACCATGACATCATGACCTGAGCCGAAATCAAGAGTCAGATGCTCAACTGACTGAGTGACCCACGTGCCCCTCCAGCTCAGCTCTGAACTCAGGCCAAGGCCCCAGGGAGCAAAGCAATAATAGCTGCCCTGGAGCCAGCAACCCACTCCCTTCCTCCCCCCTCTCCCCCGCCACTGACCCCAAGACAGTGACCTTCACTGCCCAGCCCCAAGGACCCACCAACCTTTGTCCCACGTTTCCCCGTGTAAACCTGGCTGTATTTTCAGCACTTTGGAGAAGACAGCGTCTGAGCCCCTAGTCCGCCATCTTCAGTGTTAGCCCTTTCCTATTTCCCCATCACTCATCTCTCTGCCTTTGGATTTTGTCAGCAGCCGTGTGGCCAAACTTGGTCTGTTTGGGACTCCCCCCAGAGGCAGGTGCTCTTGTACGCCTGCACCCCGGTTACAAGGTCCAAGAACTGAGCCCGTTGGATTGGGTCATAGAATAGGTGTTTAATTATATAAGAAACTGACAGAGGGTTTTGCCAAGGGGTCGATCATTTCACACCCCCACCGGCAAAGTATGAGAGTCTCAGCGGCTTCATAGTTTTCTCAACATATGACGTTATGAACCTAATTAATTTTGGCTATTCTAGTGGGCATGAGGCAGCGAGCTGAACATTAGGGATAAGGGTGAGAGAGTCCTTACATTCTCCAGGTGAAAGTGCTCAGCGTTTCCCCAGTGACGTGTGGGGTGCTTCTGCCTTTCGTGCAGACGCCCCTTTGTTCACCGGGGAAGGTCCCCTTCCACTGCTAGCTTGCCGAGTGATTGTAACGCAACAAACCAGCATTGGCTTGTCAAGCACTACTATGCTTATTTGTGGACGCTACCCATTGTTTTTTCTCTTTTATTCTATTAATAAGGGAATTTCATGGATCCATTTCCAAATATGACGCCAAACATGTTTATATACTGTGGAATCCTACTTGCTAATATTTGGTACAGATTTTTGCGTCATGTCCGTGAGGAATGGTGGTCTGGAATTCTCTCGATCAGACTTATATTTTAAAAGGCTAATTCCGGTTGCCGTATCGAGCACAGGACTCCTCAGGAAACAAGGCAGAAGCAGAGGCCAATAAGGAGACCCTGAGTCTATGGCGCTCAGTAGTCCGGTGACTTGGCAACTCAAGCTCCGTCTTGCGGCCTCCACTTACCAGTCTTTGAAATAAAGACGTCCAACTAGATGATCAGGATCCTCAGCGACCCTGAGTGCTGTGATTCATTCCTGGTCTGTGCATTTCGGGCTCCGTGACACCAGGAGCTGGAAGGTCACGGGCCTGGAGCTCTGCCTGCAGTCCATGGCCTCCACCTGAGCCTGGCAGGGAGGAAGGACCAAGAACACCCTGGATTCGCTCTAGAAGTATAAGGAAAATACCAGCTACCTGTCCACAACGCTCGTTAACTCTGGGTATGCCACTCGACTACACTTCCGAGCTGCCCTGAGAGGCAGGTGTGTTTTTAAAAAACAAAAAACAAAAAACTACTTCAACTGGGTGGATTTGCTGAGCTAACTGACTTTATTAAACAATCCATTAATCGGGCAGCTCCAAGGAGCAGTACAAAAGAGTTGTCTATAGGAAGCGGGCAGGGCAAGAAGTTATTAGCAGAATAAAAGAAGAGTGTTTCAGGCAAGGTCACCTTCCCCTCAGGCAAAGGGCTGGGCGTCTATCCTCCTACTTGACCTCAACTTCTTTGGAGGATGGAGTTTATTTCTTCGGTGCTGACCGGAAAATTCCTGGCTGGCCAGTTGAAACGACCTTTCTGGGGGAGGTTGAACTGTAATTAGGTTAGGTGTTCAGCTCTGGTTTGGTGATGGGGCCTCCACCACACTCCATTTTCAGTTCGGAGTGTTCTTGTTAACAGAGGTGGCCGTAGGATTGCTTCTAGGCAGGAGGCCTGGCTCTCCAACCCCTGCCCCTGTGACAGCCGCCCTGCCCCCTCCCCTTGTGCCGGTGGGGAAGCCCTGGGTCGACAATGGGGCGGCCTGGGTCCCTGTAGCGCCACCCTGAGGACAGCGGCCTGTTGCTCAGTCTTGAACAGGGAAAAGCAGAAACAGCTATCCTCTTGGGGCCTTTATGCATTTTGGACTTTGCTACAGTAGTTCGCCTATGCTAACAACAAACAAGACAAGTGCCTTAAATGCTAACAGCAGCCCGAACTGGCGCTCTGGCTGAATGAGCACAGGGACTGCATTTAACCTTTGTTGGAAACCAAACTGAACAGGACAAAATGCATGAAATGATGGCTCTGGGGATGCTGGGGCAGCAGGCAGGAAGGACGGCACGGCGCTCCTTGCAGGTAACCCTTTCTGGACAACACAGGCCACGGCCGTGAGGCACCGAAGCCAGGACTCCTCCCGAGGCCCAGGCGTTCTCCACACCTTCTTCTGTCCTCCTCTTCCCTCCAAAGGGGATGTCCTCCTTTCCAGGCCCAACACGCCACCCTGGGAGGCCTTTCAGGTCATTCTTACCAGATGGGTTCACCCTGTCCTTTCTCCAAGCCCCAAAGCTCCTAGTTGGTACCCCTACTCAACCATCTAGTCAAGCTACCAGAGAACAGCGAGCTGAAGCCGGCTCCGGGGCACCTCCCAACCCCAACCCACGGGCTCCCTAGGGTGAATTTTGCTGTAACAAGGTGGGGAGAAATGAACCAGACACAGACGTATCTCCAACACAGAAAAAGTGCACGGAGTTAACTGTTAGGGATGCAGTTCAAAGACATTGTTGGGGTGCAGGTGCCCCCAAGTCTGGAAAGGCTTCAGCGCGGGGCGGGGGAAGGAGAAGCCCAGACACCTGGGCGGCCTGGTTCTCAGCCTGTCTTTCTCTGTTGAGTGAAGGAGTGGCTGAGTGGTTCCAAGTGTCCTGATCGCCAAGCAGGGGCCACCTTCCAGTAAACCCACGACAAGGAAGGTTTCCTATCAATATTGCTGACAGGAATAATCTAAGGTTTCAGCCGGACACGGTTCCGATCTCTGAATCTGTCTCAGAATCAGAATCTGTCTACTTTTTCTGCGGAGCAGATGGGAAAGGGGTCCGAGTCGCGCGTCGTCAGGGTCTGATCCTCACTCAACCTAGCAAACCCAGGGAGAGAGCACTCAGTCCAAGCGTGGGCGCCAGGCATCGCCGGGCCGCGGCGTGGTTGTCAAGGAAACAGTCACGTGCCTCCGCAGGGCTTCGCGGGCCTCGTAGTCCGCCGGCTGCCTCGCCTGGGCCGACCGCACACGGAGGGACTACAACTCCCAAGAGGCAGAGCGGCGGGAGGCGGGGCCTTCATGCGACGGGGGCGGAGCCTCTTTGGCTACAGACGAGGGGTCTCCGCGGTCGGGGGAGAAAGATGGCGTCGTCGAGGCCGGGAGTCGAGTCGCGCGGGCTCCCGCCGCCGCTGCCCTTGCTGCTGCTGCTGCTGCTGCTGCTCCGGACGCCCTGGCCGGCGGCGTCCCACGGCGGCAAGTACTCGCGGGAGAAGAACCAGCCCGAGCCGCCGGCGCAGCGCGAGCCCTCCGGGGAGTTCCGCATGGAGAAGCTCAACCAGCTGTGGGAGAAGGCCCAGCGGGTGAGCGGCGGCCGGGGCGTCCCGTCGCCTGTAACCCTGGGGGCCGCGGGGCCGTGACAGCCTCTGTCTCCTGAGACCGAGGGGGCTGCAGCCCGGGCTGGACCGTGATTCCTGCCTTAGCACGCGCAGGCGCCATGGTTGGGGTTGGGGTCCTTTGGGAAGACTGAAACTCACTTCCGGGCTCGGGAGACCCGCCCAGGGAACTGGTTAGTGCCGCATCATCCCACCTGGCTGTCTGACCTTCTGAGAGACTGTCCAGTTCCCGTTTGACACAAGTGCTTAGAGCTGCAGCCTGGGGGGTGGGAACCAGGCCGCTTCTGCCCCGCGCTGTGGTCTCGTGACGTCTCCCAGTGTTGTAAGACTCCCGGGGCGGGGTGGGGGGGGCAGGGCTGTCCTCGGAGCTTTGGGGTTGAGCCCTGGCACTTCTCGGTGGGTGCCTCTGGGCAGCACCCACACGCGCACTGATCCTCTCTGGTTGGTATTGCCCTGCTCAGGGTTGCCTTGAGTTCTGGTGGGGGGGACACTGACGGGTGGGGGGTGTGCGTTCTGGTGGGGGGACACGGACAGGGTTGGGGGGACGCATCCTGAGCAGACCCACAGAGTGCCAGGCCCAGTTCTGTGAGCTCCTCTCAGGTTCCTATCCTGGCCTTGTGATTAACACGCGTTGAAATCTTGTCCTCAGAGGTGGGGGGGTGGGGAGGGGAGGGGAGCCTGCCCTCCGTGTTCCTCAGCACATTCCTCTGCTGCAGGTGGGACTTAGGAAGGGCAGGTAAGGTCAAGTCCTGACAGCAGCTCAGGCACCAGTGGCCACACGCAGTCACTTCTGCCAGAGGCAGGGGCTTGAGTGGACCCTGGTCCCGGGTGACTGTTTTGCCCCTTTATGGAGCTGTGATTGACATACAGGAAACTGTAGGTACTTAATGTGTTCACCCTGGTGAGTTTGTGGTTAAGTGTCCCACCTGTGACCCCGTCCCCCCGGGGGCCGTGGACGCATCGCTGCCTTTCTCCCTGCGTGTCGGCGTCTTGTGATCCCTGACGATCTACCTACCTGTTTAGTATTGAACAGATTCTGTTTTCCATTTGATTTTATATTCATTCTTTTCTGTGAGGCATTAACATTTAACTTTAAGTTAAAAAGAGTGAAAGAATCCAGCTGTTTGCCCATAAACTGTTTCTTTTTCTCCCTGTTTTTGAAAAAATTTTTTAGAGAGAGTGTGAGAGGGTGTGGTGGGGGGTCGGCGGGGAGAGAGAGAGAATCCCAAGCAGACTCCAAGCCCAGCGCGAAGTCCGACTCGGGGCTCCATGACCTGAGCTGAAATCAAGAGTCAGGCACAGCCAGCTGAGCCCCCCAGGTGCCCCCCTTTTCCTCGGAATTCGATGGCCGCCGTGTCGGGGCATTGCTGCTGCAGGTGGCGAGTCCTGCTCCGAACCCAGCAGGCCTCGGCATTTCGCAGGAAGGTCGGCGCCAGGTCAGGACTGATTTTTGTGGGATGCAGCGTGTGATTCAGACCCCCAAAGGCTTCAAACCTGAAAGGCACTAATACAGGGGACATGGCAGTGACGCCAAGGTGGCACCAGGGTCTGCCGCTCACGGGCTCCTGGCCGGATGTCGGCCCATTGAGTCCCCCCAGATGCGCAAGTGCCCCACAGCGGAACCGGCTGGCGGGCAGAGAATAAATACTCAGGTCCTCCTCCCGACAGTCCCCCAGGAGGGACACCGACGCCATTGTGCGGTCCACGCTGCAGTAAGCACAGAGGGCAGAGCCAGGAGCCAGGTCCTCGCTGTCCTTGGCTATGACTCCAGATGCTCACAGCCCTGGGCCTGTGGATGCCTGGGCGGACTGCGGGCCACCTTTCCCAGCTGTCACCGCCCGGGCCCCATGTGCCCTTCCTGGGAAGTGAGCACCCCTGAACCCCTGTCCACTTCCTCTGCTCCGGCCTCCCCAGGGCCCTGGTGTTCTCCTGAGGTGCCCACGGAGGGCATCCAGGTGACCTGGGGTGATTGTGGGGCCTGGGACGGAGCTCAGGAGGGCAGGTGGGTGCCCTGTGAGGAGCCTGGGGCCTCTAGGTGGGGGCGTGCCAGAGGCTTGGAAAGGAACGGTTTGGGCTCGGGACAGGAGGTAGAGGTGTGGGTCCCGAGGAGACTGATGCCTGCCCCGGGAGAGCCAGCGAAGGAGGTAGTGGACCCACAGAGCAGGGGCAAGGAAGCTTCTAGAGAGTTTCCTGCCCTAGGCCCTGCCATTCATTTGGCGCCATCTTTTTGCTCCCAAGAACTTTCCCTGACTAGTTTTCAAGCCGTTGGACGGGGTCTGAGCTGACACAAGTCGTGGGAAAGGCTGGAGCGAGGGCGGGGCCTCCCTGTGGGCTGGGCTCCCTTCCGGAGCTCGGGGCCACGTGACACAGCAGCAGAGGGACAGCACCAAGAGTGGTGTCATTTCCACCGACCGCCTCTCGCGTGGGGACATCTGTCAGCCGTGCTCACTGACGGGTTTTCTTCCAACGTGGAGGTTGTCCAGCCGTGAGCCACTCTCTGTAGTCACGGTTTATTTCCTGTCCTAGTTACGTAATGCAAGGAGAAGGTAACGGTGTCCTTCCGTCCTGTCCCTACCCCCCACCCCTGTATTGGGGGCCCCACAGAGGCCCCCAGGGTCCAGATGGGAGGCGGGGCGTCCCGGTGCAGGAGCCGGGCCCCGTGGCGTGGTGGTGCCATCGGGAGGAAGTGGCAGCCACGTGCTCAGGCGCTGACGGCGGGCGGGTCCTTATGGGGCACACGGCGGACATCTTCCCGTGGGGCCAGCTCCGTGGCCCCGCCCTGCAGGCCGGCCGTCTGTCTGGGACCCTGACTCCTCCCGCTCGCGTTCTGTGGCCTCCCGGCCAGCCTGCCCCGCGCTCGCCGTCGCCGGGGCCGCCCTGCAGCCGCATCTGCGGCCAGTTGTCAGCGTGCTCTGCTCTCGCCCGCAGCTCCAGCTCTCTCCCGTGAAACTGGCCGAGCTCCACGCGGATCTGAAGATGCAGGAGAGAGAGGAGTTCGCCTGGAAGAAGCTGAAGGCTGAGGGCCTCGACGCAGACGGGGAGAAACAGGCCAGACTCACGCGCAGCCTCAGCGGTATCGCCCCTCCCTTTCCGCGTGGGGGTCGGGCGGGGTGGGAGCGGGGCCACCCCCTCCGAGGCGCGCCCTTGGCGAATTGTAGGGAGAGTCAGGGCAGGGGTGCCTGGGCACATGAGCACACGAGCGGCCGACGGCCGCGAGCTGCCTGTGGCCACCGTAGGGACGTCCCCAGAGTCTGGCACTTAAGAAGTAGATTCCAGATCTGTAGTGAAATAATTTTTTTTCCTTTTAAGTTTATTTCTTTGAGGAGCAGGGGCAGAGAGAGAGAATTCCAAGTAGGTTTCACTCTGTCAGCACAGAGCCCATCATGGGGCTTGATCTCACGAATCATGAGATCAAGACCTGAGCCGAAATCAAGAGTCGGACCCTTAACCAGCTGAGCCCCCAGACGCCCCGCAAACAAATTTCTAACCTTTAGAGCGGAGGGAGGGAGCTGCTCGCTCCCGTGGGTGTTTGGAAGAGATGGAGCAGCCGTCTGCCTCAGTCTCCCCGCATGCAAAAGCCCTGCGTCCTCGGGGCGGAGAGGTCACTCGGGCCCCCTTTTCCACCTCCTCCGGTCTGGCACATGTCCGGGAGGGGAGTGCAGGACTCGGCTCACCGCCGTGCCCTGGGTGTCCCACATCGGCTGTGTCACGGGGACGCTCCCAGCTGACCGGTCTGCTGTCCGTGTAGCGAAGAGCAGAGAGCAGGGGGTCCGTCCCCGTCTGCCTGCTCCCTCCCGAGCCTGGAGGCCCAGAGTGCCCTGGCCCCGGGCGAGCCTGCCGCAGCCCCCCACTGCCCCCCCACAGCCCTCGCAGCCTGGGGACCGCCGTCCGCCTGCTCGCTGGATGCTCCTCCTCAGCGGTAGCGAGTCCCTTCCCGAGACCAGGTGCTCTGCGACCACTCAGGTTCCAGCTCCTTCCTGTCCGACCCACAGGACGCAGAGGCTCAGAGGGAAGCCACAGACCTGGGCACAGCAGAGTTCGAGAACAGGGTTTTCTGGCCCGGGTGCCCTGCCCCCTGACGGCCAGACCCCATGAGACCGTGTGGAAGGTTCGGGTCACGGGGCGGGGAGGACAGTGGACTGACCGAGGTGTGCATGTGGCCGTGCTCGAGCGCGGCGAGACATACAAAACACCAGGGCAAGGGGCGCCCAGGGGCTCAGTGGGCTGAGTGTCCAACTTCATCTCTGGTCGTGATCTCACGTTCATGGGTTCAAGCCCCACGTCAGGCTCTGTGCTAACAGCTGCTGCAGATTCTGTGTCTCCCTCTCTCTCTGCCCCTCCCCTGTTCATGCTCTGTCTCTGTCTCTCTCTCTCTCAAAAACAGATTAAAAAAATTGTTTTGTAAAAAGCAAGGTGAGGTAGCAGAAGTATCAGCTGAGAGGACACTAGGGACACCCGAGCTGGTGGGGGGGGGGGGGCACCCCTGCCCGAGCCGGCGTGGGGGCGGCACCCCTGCCAGAGCGTGTGGGGAGGGTCGCTCCTGCCAGAGCGTGTGGCGGGGGGTCGCTCCTGCCGGAGCGTGTGTGGGGGTCGCCCCAGCCGGAGCGTGGGGGGGCCGCCACCAGGGCTTGGACAGGAGCCCAACCTGGAGCTTCCATAGGAGAGCTGGCACTGGAGGGCCCGGGACCTGCACATGTCCCCCTTTCTGGAAGGGAGCAGCCCCCAGGGGATGGCCCAAGGCTGGCACATAGGAGTGCAAGGGCGTAGAAAGGGGTGGCCAGCTCCCACCTCCCTCTGTCCCCTGTGGCCTCCTGGGTGTGGCTTCTGGCCCAGATGGTGTCCGAGTCCGTGTTCCCCGTGGAGCCCTGATTTCTGCGTGGGTGGCACAGGCTTCGTGCGTGTGGGGCCAGGTGGCGGAAGACTCGGCGGGCTGGGAAGCTGGCAGTTTGGATGGAGGGCCCTTGTCCCATGTTGAGTCCTGCTCTGTCCGTCCTTCGCCCAGCCCTCATGGCCACCACGTGTCCCCAAGTGCACGTGGGGGCGTGGCAAGGCCCCGGCGTCCTCACCCATGAGCAGAAGTGTGGGCTTGCTGCCCCGTGGGCCCCCTTCCAGCTTGAGCGTTTGTTTCTGGCTCCCATTCATGCTGAGCCCAGCACTCCTGGAATCCAGAACCTTCTGCCTTGCAGGCTGCTGAATGCAGCCTGAGGCTCGTGTGACTCATCTGAGGGGTCCGGTGCAGGGTGCCCGCTCGGACTGGGGGGCTGGGCCAGGCGGGCCGACGACGTTCCCCCTCCATCCCCGTGGCTCCTTCCCACGCTCGGGGACTTCCGGGACTGCTCCGTGGTCGGGCGTGCGGAGCCGGGGGCCCCGGGTCCTCGTGGAGCCAGTCGGCCGGTGGCCGGACCTGAGTCACAGCTCCCGTGTCTCTCCTAGTGATCCTGGCCAAGTACGGCCTGGACGGGAGAAAGGATACCCAGGCCGTGAACAGCAACTACCTCAGCGACACCGCCGAGGACGACACCCTGGGAGACCCCAAGCTGGAGAAGCTGTGGCACAAGGTACCCGTCGGCGCTCCCCGGGGCCCCCACAACGTGCGCCCTGGCCTCGAGAGTTGGGGAGCTGCTGGGCCGCCTCTGCTCTATGGGGGGCTCTCGGGGGGCGTGGTGTCTTCGTGGGCCCACAAGGCTGTGCTCCCGTGGGGCCTCCCTGCTTCCGCGGGCGCCCAGCCAGGGAATCGTACGTGGTGTGTGGCCGCCGGAGCTCCGCGTGAGGAGAGCGGCCGGACCGCACGTGAACACGGCTCGCGGTGCAACATGGGCTTCGTGGTTTTCTGTGTCCGGGTGCTTGGGGTTTGAGCCCTGTGGCGTCTGGTTCCGAAAGGTGGGCTCAGGGTGCAGGGCGGGCATGCTGGGGTGGCGCTCGTGGCCTCTGGTCTCCTGAGGGTGCCGGCCCTGGGCAGGTGTGGGCGGGCTGCAGGACCCTGCCCTCTCCCTCATGCCTGCTCTTGTCCGGCTTGTCTGGACCACACTGAGGGGGGCCAAGAATTAGGATTCTCACACCGGTCCCTCATCCTTGGTCCAAGGGGTGCGGCCACATCAGGAGCAGGGGTTTGGGGGGGGGGGGGTGTCCGTTGTGGCCATGGTGTCCCCTCATTCCTGTGGGGTAGGTGGATGACGATGAGGTGACTGGTCTAAGGTCCCTCCTGGGGCAGGGGGACATCGTCTCCTCTGGGACCCTGCAGCTCCCACACCTTTGTTGGCTGTCACACCTCTGCTGAGCCTGGTGATGTTGCTTTGCATTTTCCGGCCGTGTCCAGTGGTTGGAGGGTCCTCAAGGCGAGAATGCGCCAAGCACTTGACAGGGGTGCCAGGGTCCCAGCTGGTCTGAGGGGCAGGGCCCGGTGAGCGGCCCGGGGGTCCTCCTGGGGGTCCAGGGTGGGCAGGCTCACAGCACCCGCTCCTCCAGGCAAAGACTTCGGGCAAGTTCTCCGGCGAGGAGCTGGCCAAGCTGTGGCGGGAGTTCCAGCACCACCAGGAGAAAGTGCGGGAGTACAACGTGCTGCTGGACGCCCTGAGCAGAAGCGAAGGTGCCCGGCGCCCAGGGGTGGGGGGCCCTTCACCGGCCTGCGGGCCGCCCTGCACACGGCGACCCCTCACGGCTCCCGCCCCGCAGAGACCCTGGAGAACGTCATCAGCCCGTTGGACGCGGGCCGCGTCAAGGAGGACGTGCTGCACAGCAAGCACGCGGAGCTGAAGGACCGGCTGCGCCACATCAACCGGGGCTACGACCGCCTGCGCCAAGTCAGCCACCGGGGCTACGGCGCCGAGGCCGGTGAGCGCGGCCGGCTGAGTCCCCCACGCGCCCCGGTGCGGCGGTGCCCGGCGCCCGCTGCCGGTCAGGAGCGCTGCCTAGGTGCCAAGGTCCCCATGCCGGGCTTCCCGCTCACGCCCATTGTCTGTCACAGGCGCGGGGAGCATCTGTGTGGCAGAAACGCAGTGGGTCAGGAGACACGGTGCCAGGGCTGGCCTCTGCCATGGGGGCAACTCTGACCACCCTGCCCCTGCCCCTCACTGCCTGAGCCACTCCCTCCAGGGGTCTGGGCCCAGGAGCAACGGCCCATCTCCTGCTGTCCACCCAGTCCTTCGAGAACACTCCCCCCAAAGCCCTGGAGGGCCCTGGGCAGGAGGGGTCGGTGAGGGGGGTGGGCAGCTGGGCCGGGCCTGCTCCGGGTCTCCTCCAGGGCCGGAGAGGTGAGTGGCCCAGTGGGGCCGTAGCCCTGTCTGCTCAGGAGAGCCACTGAGGTCCTGTCCAGGCGCTTTGTTTTGCTCCAGACGCGGAAGGATGGGCAGTGGCCTGAGCTTCAGCCTGGAACTGTGGGTAGTGTGGTCCAGGCCTGACCCAGAGGCCCCAGGACTCCCGCCCCTCTCCCCCCACTCTTGCCCCAGGCGGCTCTGCACCAGGTGGGACCCTGTCAGAGATGTGGGCCCATGCTCACGCACGGGGGCAGTGAGAGCATCGCCAAGGCCACGGGCCAGCGGTGCCTTGAGCCACAGGCTGAGCGAGCGTGGGAACAACACTCATTCCTCTCCGAGGGCACCGGAGGGCACTGGAGGCGCGCGTGCGGGCACACAGCGTGCACACGAGTCAGATGCACGCTGCCCCGGGCATCCAGGGGTGCCGCCCTAGTCACGCGGGCTGCTTCTGCCTCTCCCCCAGAGTTTGAGGAGCCCCGAGTGATAGATCTGTGGGACATGGCCAAGTCCGCCAACTTCACCGAGAAGGAGCTGGAGTCCTTTCGGGTAAGGAAGGTGCAGGAAGACACTGGCTCACGGTATCCAGGGCACCTTCTAAGCTTTGTACTGCGTGGCAAGTGTGATTGACCAGTGTTTTCACAGGTTTTTTCCCCTATTGCCCCCTGGGCCCCTCCTCCGTGCTGGCTGACAGCCCTGTGGGACAGCCATGCTCACGTCTGGGGACAGTGCTGGCCTCCAGTGGAAGGAGGGTCCGGCTCGGCTTCAGATGCCCTGGGTGTGAGGACAGAGGGCTGGTGCGGAGGCACGTGGGCCAAGAAGGCCCCGGAGAACGGTGGACCCCGCGTGAGGCCCTGGTGGCGGCCCAGAGGGAGGGCCTTCGGGTTCCCTGACTGTCACCTCAGTGTGGGTCGTGCAGTGACCAAGCACCGCAGGCCAGCGGGTCAGGGATCAGAAGGGTACAGGCGAGAGGCTGCCGTTTGCTGGGACAGGACCTGGGGGCGCGGGGCCCCGAGTGCCGCCCACAGAGCAAGAGGTCATTCTGAGATGTGGCCCTGAAAGCTGTGGCTGAGCGCTGTGGCTGAGCTCACACAGGGGGGGGGGGGGGGCACAGTCCCGGGGGCAGGGAGGGCAGAAAGGGGGGCCCCGGGGAGTCCTCAGCAGTGTGAGAACCGGGGCAGTGCGGCAGGAGATGGCGGCAGCGAGGTGGGCAGACGCCCCCGTATCGGCGTCCGTCTGCGGCCGGGTGGGCAGGCCCGCCCTGGTGGAGCTCAGCCTGGCTCAGAGGGAAGCGTGGGGTTGGCCCTTGTGGGCCCTGGGCAGGGCACCTGGTCCCCTCTGGAGGTCCCGAGGAGGTGACCAGTCAGCCGAGACCAGGATGTGGGGGACCGGCCAGCGAGCCTGACCCAAGAGTGCTGTGTGGGCAGGAGAGGCGGGAGGAGCAGGGTCACAGAGCGTTTTCCAAGTCGGCGGCCACTCCAGATGGAGCAGACGGCATGGGGATGGAGGGAGGGCATTGCACACGGTCGTGGTGGAAGCCCAAGCCCCAGGTGTCAGGCTGCAGGTAGGGTCGGGGCTAGAGGAAGCCAGATGCCCGACAGGTTCCATTTGCTGGGGACGTGGGGGCAGGTGGCCCAGGAAGGCCGCTGGGTTGTGGGGGGTACCTCCAGCGGTGGGAGTGCTCCCTTCCACCTTCCGGATCAGGGAGGGGCAGGGATGGCCCCCTGGAGCTATCCCGTCAGACTGCGCGTTGAGGGGCTCGGTGTGTGCGCCCTTGGACGGGGTAGGGTAGCGCCCTGCTTCCCGCGCTGAGCCCCATCACCAGCGGGCAGGGCCTGTGCCCCCGCCGCGGGGCTGCAGGGAGGTTTGCCCAGGGACCCTGGAGCGGCACAGGTGTCCCCTGGGGGACAGTTGGCTGTTTAAACGTTATTCTAGGAGGAGCTGAAGCACTTTGAGGCCAAAATCGAGAAGCACAACCACTACCAGAAGCAGCTGGAAATCTCTCACCAGAAGCTGAAGCACGTGGAGAGCTTCGGGGACCAGGAGCACGTGAGCCGCAGCAAAGAGCGATATGCCGCGCTGGAGGGGAAGGCCAAGGAGCTGGGCTACAAGGTGGGCGCCGCGCCGGCGCAGGACCGCGGCCTCCCTCCGCCGTGCGCACCACCCCCTCCGCAGAGGCGCCGGGGGAGGGTTGTCTGCGCCTGGGGGGCATCTGCCGTGACCACACACCTGCTGTCACAGGGACAGGGCCGAGCCTTCCCCTCTGGGCCTGTTTAGAGCCGGGGACACCTGTGCCACCAACTTATACTTTCAGTCGGGTGATCCTGCATGGGGTGTGAGTGTGCGCCCGCGTGGGGGGGGGGCAGTGGCTTCGGCACGTCCGCGTGCCCGTGGTAGAGCGGTCCCCGACAGTCCGCTGAGGTGCGTGTGCCGATGGGAACCGTCCCAGGGCAGCGGCAGGTGGCCCAGCAGAGCGGGCTCCCTCTGGGGCCAGTTGCGTTGTTCCTGGTGGCCGGCAAATCAACTGCCTGTCCGGGCACCGAGGTGGGGTCTTGGTACAGGAGAGCCCCTGGGTCAGACTCCATGGGAAAGAGGCAGCAGGGCGGCGAGAACGCTGAGGAGGGGCACGAGCCTCGGCTGCTAGGACACACAGAACGCTCTGGAAACAGATGGCATGGGTTGTCCCTGGAGGGAGTGAGGAGAGACCTTCTTCTGGGTCTGAATTTGGAGCCACACAGATGTCCTGCCTGTTCAGACTCAGAGTTTTCAGCGAGACAGGGCGGAAGGAGCAGAGTGTGCGTGGGGGGGGGGGGCGTCGGGGAGAAGGTAAGCGCCGCGGTGGGGGTGGTTCCAGAGTGACAGTGTCGTTCTGGGCCGTTTCCGGACGGGTGGAACTGCACGCTAGGAAAGGCAGGAGCTCCGGAGTTTTCGCGCTTCGGACCATGCGCGGCGGGCTCCGGGCAGGCGGCTGCGGGCTCACGCGGGGCCCTTGTTTCAGGTAAAGAAGCACCTACAGGACCTGTCCAGCCGCGTCTCCAGAGCGCGCCACAACGAGCTCTGACCGGGAAGGAGCGGGGACGCCGGGACCCGGCTCTGCCCGAGGACGCGCCCGGGACAGGACTTCGGAGGAGGCGCGGTGGGGACCGGCGGGCGTCGGCGGTGCGGGAGGCCTGCTCCCGTCCCCCGAGAGCCCGGTGGGAGGTCGGCTTGGAATCTGCCCCTGGAGATACCGCGTCCGGAAAAACACGTCACGGGGTTTAAAGCGTCCATGATCTGACGGTCTCTTGGTGGTCTCACTGCGTCTGCGTCCTGCTCCTCTTCCGCCCGCACACTTCCCCCCCCCACCCCCGCCTCTCTGTTGGTGACGTGGGAGGGGCCACGGTCCCCCTGGTTTGACCCTTGGGAGTGGCGGGGAGGGGGGGCCCCAGGCCACCTCTACGGTTGGGCGTGCGCCTCCGTGTCCAGCAGGAGTGCCTGAGTGTCCCGGGTGTGACGCTCCTCGGGGACTGGTCTCTGACTCCACCGGTTCCCGGGTCTGAACCTGGAAGAGTGGTGACCCCAGCACCGCGCTGTGACATCAGCCACATCCGGGTCTCCGCTGGGACGCTGGGCTCCACCGGGGACGTCCATCCCTGTGGCCGCTACTGTGAGAAGAGTCAAGTGCAGGGATGGCGTGTAATTGGGTAGGCCGCTGGGTGAGGGGCGAGCCTGCCTGCTGTGCCCCCAGCACAGGAGCCTCTCCCGGGGCCTCCACGTCGAGTCGGCCTGACTGGGCGGCAGAGTGTCCCTCACGGCCCGCAGCGCACGCGGCTGCTGTCGCCCTGATGGGCAGGACAGGGTGACCGCTCAGGGCTGCCTGCGGGACTTCGAGCTCCAGGCCACACACGTGTTCTAGGCGTCCCCGGGAGGCGGTCGGCCCAGGACCCCGAGCCACAATAGGACACCTGACTCCGTTCGCCATCCGAGAAACTGACGACCTGAGGGGGCTCTTGGCCTCCGAGGTCAGCGGTGCTGGAGAGTCGATGGGTCTTCATGGTCTGTCGTTGACTCCGCCGCTGGGGGAAGTGGTGGGGGGTCGGGTCCCCAGGCCAGGGCCCAGGAGTGGTCCCGAGGGACCCGCCCCCAGGTCAACAGGTAGACCAGCCGACCATGTGGCCTGGGTCCCCCCAAATCCACACAGCAGAGCCTAATTCCCACGATGAGGGTGTCAGGAAGGGGCTTTGGGGCAATCAGATCATGAGGGAGGAGCTGCAAATGGGACCAGAGAGCCCCCTGCCCCTCGCGGGGCCAGCACGCAGCAAGAAGTCCAGTCTGTGGGCCAGCAAGCAGGCCTCACCAGACACCCCCCCGCGTCGCGACAGGCACTTCCGGCCCCAGAACCGACAGATGCCCGTGGAGCGGACCACCAGTCCGACTGTTCCTGCGGCCCCAACGGACCCAGCATCACTTTCTTGGTTTAAGTTCAACTTCCCTGTTTGACCTTAGTGGGCAGGAAATGAGGGCGCGGGGCTGGGCGGGGCTGGGGGGTGTGGCGGAGCGGTTGAGATTCAGTCATTGTTTCCCAGAAACGCGCACCGTCTCGCTGTCGCGTTCTAGTCCACGAAGGTTCGGCGTTTCGGAGTCGGTCTGAGTTGTTTGTGGGTCCGGGCGGTGAGCAGGCTGCGAGGCTGCGGGGACTGGTCCCCTGCGCGCACGCGCCCTGTGCGGACGCGCTCCTTCCGGCGTGCAGGGCGGGACAGCGCGCGGGGCTTGCGGTTCAGCCCAGTGGAGGCTCTGGCTGCACAGCAGAGGGCTCCGATGGCGGGGTGGCTTGTCCCCGGGGTTCGGTTACTTCACGAGCACCCAGGAGGGGTGCGCCCCCGTGCGCCCCCACCGTGCTCCGCGGGCTCGCTGCGGCCTGCTCTCGGTCGCCTGCACTGAGGCGGACCGCGGGGACGGTGTCGTTTGTGGGCACTGCCCTGCGGTGTCCCGCACCTGCTCGGCTTCCGCTCGAGGCTGAAGGGCTGCCGGTGCCCGGCTGTCGCCTGTGGCGAGCGCTTCTGGTCGCCGCCCAACGTCCACTGTCTCCTTGTGTCCAGCACAGGTGATCCTGCAGGCGTCTTCTCTTTGTTTCCTTGTTTGGCGCCTTTGTGAAAACTCAAGTGACACACATGTGGCTCTTTCTAGACTGTCCTCACCCTGTCACTGTCTTGATTACAGGAGCTTTAGAACAAGGCTGTGGGCACCTGGGTGGCTCAGTCGGTTAAGTGTCCAATTTTGGCTCAGTCATGATCTCATGGTTCGTGGATTCGAGCCCCACATCGGGCTCTGTGCTGACAGACAGCTCAGAGCCTGGAGCCTGCGTTCACATCCTATGTCTCCCTCTCTCTCTGGCCCTCCCCTGCTCATGCTGTCTCTCTCCATCTCTCAAAAATAAATTAACAAAAAAAAAGCATTAACAAAAAGAACGAGGCTTGGAATCAGGTGGTGTGCGTTTCCTCCTGGTTTTAAAGATTCGTTACTGGTCCTTTGCATTTCCATACGCATCCCGGAGTCAGCTTCTTGGTTTTAACCAAACGACTAGAATTTGGGTAGGGATCCCTGTGAGTACGTGGCTCACATTGGGGGAAATCGTCATCTTGGGCTGAGTCTCCTGAGCCTCACCTCGCGTGTGCCCGTTTACTCAGCCCGTCTGTCGTCTCCCTGTGCAGACCCCGCACGTTTCCACTACAGTCGTTCCCAGGTTCCTGTGTCGTGCGCTGCCGTCATGGTGTGTTCGCACTTCAGTCTGCAGTTTTCACGCGACCTCACGTCCTGGTCCCTGATCCCCGAGCGTCTGTGCGCTCACTCGTGTCGCTTCTCCGCACACCGGACGGCTCGCCCAGCCCGCTGTCACCCGGCGGGGCAGAGGGGACGTCCCTGTGTGGCTCCCAGTCTTCATGAGTCGCGTCAGCTCTTCCAGTCGTGTGAGCTGCAGCTTTCCTGGCCGGAGGGATCGTGCTCCGCGCATGATGGCGGAAGTTGTCAAGAAGACGACGTGAGGTTTGCGTCCGGAGTGAGTTGCTGCGGATGCGCCGCACTGGTTTTCAGATGCTCGGATAGCCTGCGTTCCCGGGCGAGGCCCTGGTCCCGACGCTGTGCTCTCCCGGGGGCTGGATTAGGTTTGCTGATGCATGCCCAGGGACGCTTGCTTGTCCCCTTGAGGGACGCTGGCCCGTGGGCCTTGTTCTTGCCACATGAAGGCTGTCAGGCTTGCTGTCACCTCAGATGGAGGTGAGCCAGGAGTGTCCCCTGCCAGGCTCTGCCGTGGCGAGGCCAGGAGTCGTGATTCTTCTCTCGACGTGCATGAGCCTCCTGCTGGAGCCATCCAGCCCTCGGTGTCCACGGTGCCAGGGGTTTGATTGAGAACCTGATTTTTTTGAGACCAGACACGAGGCTGTTTGGATGCTCTATCCTGGTATCTGGGTTTGTCAAGGAATTTCATCTGAGTTCTCAAAACAGTTGGCATCCAGTCGTTCCCTTGATGTCTGTAGGGTCTGTGGTGGTGCCCCATTTTTGTTCCTGCTGCTGGATTCTGCTCCCCCTTTTCCCTCGTCAGTCTGGCTGAGGAGGATCCAGCTTTGGCTTCGCTGATTTCCCTCCGTTATTTGTTAGTTTTCTTTCATTGGCTCTTACGCTCTACCGTTTTTTTCGGCTCATTTCTGTAAACGTGCCATCCCTGTGTCGACTTCTCACACAGCATTTTAAAAGCTGACGTGTACCAGGACATGAAGCAGATTCCAGCAACTCAGCAGTGAGGTTAGATGATACGGCTCACGTTCTTTGACCTCAGTGCAATGAAGGAGGGCCTCAGTAATGAAGAGACAATTAAAATAAGAACATTTAGGAACTTTAAAAATACACATGGGCCAAAAAGGAAATGCTATTAGAAGTTAGAAACTACTTTAAGTTGAATGGTAACTGAAGAGCAACTTTCCAGAATGAAAGACCCTGATATAAGATGTGAAAGTAGTAACAGATTTTTTTTGAGAGTGCAAGTGAGGGAGGGGCAGAGAGAGCAGGAGACACGGAATCAGAAGCAGACTCTCACGGACTGAGAGATCATGACCTGAGCCAAAGTTGGACGCTTAACCGACTTCAGGTCGTGATCTCATGGTTTATGAGTTCGAGCCCCGCGTCAGGCTCTGCTGACAGCTTGGAGCCTGGAGTCTCCTTTGCATTCTGTGTCTCCCTCTCTCTTGGCCCCTCCCCCACTCACACTTATATCCTTCTCTCTCAAGAATACAGAAATCTTGAGCATTCCACAAATCAGCGTTCTCTCGATAACTCGGCAGAAAAAAGCAAAAGACCCAGTGGGCAACTCTTGGACAGAAGCCCCCGCATCCAGTGAGCGCACCTGTGCCTCTGCTGATAGGGAAGGAGGGACGGTGACAGGCCATCTGGGCACCGCGGTCGCCTGTCTCGGGCCCGGTGTGTTTACAGCCCGCTCGGAGGGCGGTGTGGCAAATCCCAGAAGGCCTGGGGCTCCGACCCACCGCTCCCTCCCACGGGAGCCTGGCCCGCCC
>NC_043700.1:191921456-191922684 GCF_006229205.1 Suricata suricatta
CTCCCCAGCGGCCAGCTGCTCGCCCCGCCTGCGGGTCCTCCCCAGCGGCCAGCTGCTCGGCCCTCCTGCGGGTCCTCCCCAGCGGCCAGCTGCTCGCCCCGCCTGCGGGTCCTCCCCAGCGGCCAGCTGCTCGCCCCGCCTGCGGGTCCTCCCCAGCCAGCACCGTGCATACAGGCCTGTGAGTGAACGGAAGGCGCTCATGCGCCCTGCACACCCATGTTCTCCCCACGTGTGTTGTGCGGGGTCTCCCATCCGGGCACGTAGCAGCCTTTTATCGGCCGCACCACGGTGCTTTCACCACTTTCCTACGGATGGGCAGTTTCTCATGTTCTGTTGTTTCGAGATGAGGTGTCCTCAGCACGGTACGCGACAAGCCCGTCGCTAATGCACCCACGCGGGGTCAAGTCCTAGCCGCAGCCGTCAGACCAGGAGCAGGGCATCCACGTTGGAAAGGAAGAGGTAAAACTCACTATGTGCAGATGACATGATAACCATATATAGAAAACCCTGAAGCCCCCCCCCCACGCACCTGTTAAAGCTACTTAATTTCAGTAAAGTCACAGGATAATAACAAGCTGTCAGGGAAATAAGAAAGTCCTACTTGTAATTACATCAAATACATAAATTGTGTAGGAATAAATTTAACCAAGGAGGTGAAAGACGTGTTCACTGAAAATAAGACACTGATCAGATAATTTGAAAACAAGTAAACGGAAAGAGACTCCGTCCTCATGGGTAGAATGACCACTGTTAACGGATGTCCACACAGCCCAGAGCACTCTACAGACGCAGTGCAGTTCCGTCAAAATTCCAATGGCATTTGTCACAGAAATAGAACCGATCCTAATTTGTATGGAACCTCAAAAGACTGAGGAACCAAAGCAATCTTGAGAAAGAAGAAAGGGGGCACCTGGGGGGCTCAGTCAGTTGAGTGTCCGACTAGGGCTCAGGTCATGATCTCACCGTTCATGAGTTTTAGCCCTAAGGCAGCAGGTTCTATGCTGACAGCACTGAATGATTTTGGGATTCTCTCTCTCTCTCTCTCTCTCTCTCTCTCTCTCTCTCTCTCTCTCTCTCTCTTCCCCTCCCTCCCTCCCTCTTTCTCTCCCTCTCCCTCTCCCCCTCCTCTGCTCAGGCTCTCTTTCTCGCTCAAAAAGCAAATAAACATTAAAAACTTTTTTTCATTAAAAAGTGGGCAAAGGATCTAAATAGCCTTCCCCCCCCCAAA
>NC_043700.1:191922784-191934646 GCF_006229205.1 Suricata suricatta
CCCTCCCTCCCTCCCTCTTTCTCTCCCTCTCCCTCTCCCCCTCCTCTGCTCAGGCTCTCTTTCTCGCTCAAAAAGCAAATAAACATTAAAAACTTTTTTTCATTAAAAAGTGGGCAAAGGATCTAAATAGCCTTCCCCCCCCCAAAGACCTACAGATGCCAACAGACACATGAAAAGATGCTCAACATCTCTCATCATCAGGGAAATGCAACTCAGAACCACAGTGAGAAATCCCTTTACACCTGTCTGAATGGCTGCTATGAAAAAAGCACAGAAGGAACCAGTGTTGGGGAGTGTGTAGAGAAAAGAACCCTCGCCTGCCATTGGTGGGAATGTCAGTTGGTGCAGCCACCGCAAGCACAGGACAGAGGCTCCTCACATCTCAAAAAGAGGAAAGAAAAACCAAAAGAACTACCACACGATGCTGCAGTGACTCTTCTGGGTATCCAGAGGAAACGAAAACACTGACTCAGGCACCTGCACCCCATGTCCGCGTGGTCTCCCGAAATGGAGGCACGGAAACAACCGAGGAACCCAGGCGTCCTTTGACGGATGAGTGGATTAAGGTCGTGGTGTGTGTGCACACGCGTGCACGTCTGCACGCACACACTGGAATACCGCTCAGCCACAAAGGAAGTTCTGCCACTTGCAACAGCGTGGATGCGCCTCGAGGGCATTATGTTAGCGAAATAAGTCCGAAGGACGGATACCGATGCCCACGCTCGCATGTGGAATCTTGAAGAAAGACCACGGCGCTCCCGGGCACAGAGGCCGGGAGGCAGGGTGGGCAAAATGGGTGAAGGGGGTCAGAGGTACCAACCTGCAGGTACACAGCAAGCGGTGGGGCATAGGCAGCCCAGTTAACCACACTGTTGTCTCTTGGAAAGTCGCTAAGGGAGGACATCTTCAAAGTTCTGGCCTGAAAGGGAAACCCTGTAACCGTGCGCGGAGACGGTGGCTAAGGGTGGTGAGGACATGCGCTGTGGCGGCCATTTCACAGCTACAAGTAGCCAGGCGCCCAGGCCGAGGCCCAGCTGTGTGTCTGGTGTTCCTCCGTAGAAGATGAGGTCTCCCTCTGACGCAGACGTCCCAGAGCTGAGACACTAAACCCAGCCCGGAACAGGAGCCCCCGGCCTCCCTCACGCCAGTCGGGCCTGAGCAGGGCCGCAGCCCGAGCCCCCAGAGGGCACAACGGGGGGGGGGGGCTGCAGGGGTCCTGGCCGGGTCGCCTCTCCTGTCTCCACAAAGGCGGGGAGCCAGCCCTTCCCGGGCTCAGGTTGGGATCCGGATGAAACCGGTAATGCGACTGATCGCAGCCACAGCTTCTACCCAGACCTATCCCTTTCTTCAGATTTCCCCCGACCCTCCTCCTTAGAGGACTCGGAGGCTGCCCCCCAACTCCACCCCCTTCCCCCTCAGCCCCCCTTCCCTCCACCCCTCTCCTCCTCTGGCTGTCTCTTGAACAAACCCTTCTCTTGCCGCAAACCTGATGTCTCAAGACCCTCTCTGCCGCGCTTCGGGCAGATGGAACTTGGGTTCAGTTACACGGGGTCCCCAGAACCCCCCTCCATGGCCACGCAGTGGCCCCTGCGCCTCACTTGTGGCGGCTGCAGCCGCTCAGCCAGATTGACCGCAGTGTCGGGCTCCGGCCACCAAGCGCCATGCAGCCCTCCGTGGCCCTGGGAGCAGGGTTGTCCCCCTGCTCTGCACGTGTGGCTGCCGCAACCAGCGGAGCCCCGTGCCCTCTGAGGCAGTCACCTTTGGCCTTGGCCAAGGTCCTCCCTGCCAAAGCACACATTCCTCCCGCACTCCCCGACGCTCGTGGTGCTGAGCCCCTCAGGGAGCTGTGGATGCCTAACACGTCCGTGACCTTGAAACAGCGGCCTTATTTCATTCTGAGCAACAGTAGACCCCTGACACCAACCGCCCTGGGCCACTGGTAAGGCCCAGGACCCCAGAGCTGATGTGTGTGGACATCTGAGCTGCCTCCCACCCAGAGGGCAGCCCCTCCCTGCCGGAACCCTGGACTGGGGCGGGCGGGCCATGCTTGTCATTTGGAAGGGATGTGCACCCCAGCACCCCATCCAGGTGTATGCGGGCCTGGCAGGCCGAGAACCTGGCTTGTTCGCAGGGTCCACACTGAGGCCTGGCGTCCCACCAGGGCGTTTGCCCCCGTGGGCTCAGGGCTGAGCCTCCTTCCTTCTGCCTGGACTCGCAAGGTTCCCCAGCAGTGAGGACAGGGCAAGGAGACGGGTGCGGGTGTTGGACACCCACGAACCCAAGGGGTCCTGACAGAGGAGGACCTGCAGTGTCAGCCACTTGCACTAGGCTGGTCCTTAGCGGATCAGGGTGGGGGGGAGGCAGGTGAATGGATGGGGGCTGGGGGGGTGATGGATAAATGATGGATGACGGACTTGGGGATGGTGCATGGGGGACAGGGGATGGACGGATGATAGAAGGCAGAGCGATGGGTGGCTGATGAATGGATGACGGGATGGATGGCTGACGCATGACGGTGGTGGGTGGATGACGGATGGACAGTGGGGGATGGATTGTATCGGATGGGGGGGCTGGGAGGGGGACATCTGAGTGGGCTCTGGTGGAGACCCGGTTAGGCAGCGCGGAGCCCCATCTCGTCTGAGATGACGGTCAGAGGGCGCAGCCCGGTGTCTCCCATGCCTGGGGAGGGAAGCCACCATGTCTGCACAGTTCCCAGCACCCAGATGCCAGGAAGATGGCCACGCCCCCACCCTCTGACTCATAGGAATGCCACACAACCTCCCCAAGGCCACAGGCACCACTGGGACACCGCACCAAGCCCTGCCGGGTGGGGGCACCCTGGGCCCTGGGCTGTGTCAAGGTGGCAGAACACCGTCCCATCAGGCGAAGCCACAGCCCATTACAGCGCGAGACAGATCACCTCAGCCTTCAGGAAAATAATGTGTGTATTAAAAATAGAACATTAGCGATTTAGAACTATTTACATGACTCACTGTAATGGGTCCTAAGACGCCGGGCCGCCGGTGACCACACGTGGGGCCATGCTAGCAGCCTCACCAGTCGGAAGGTGGACCGGCCCTCCCGCCCCCAGGGTCACTGGAGGCAGCGTTGCCCGGCACAGGGCAGCGGTGACCCAGGAGTGGGGACGGCTGGAGGCTGCTGGGGAGCGGGGGCAACGGGAGGGCGGGGCCTGGCCTGGCCTTGCTGTGGTTTGGGGACCCGTGTGTTCCGAGGACATGTCTGTCATCAGTTGGGTGGCCACCACGCCCAGCGCGGTGAAAACTGCTCTCTGACCGCCCCGACCCCCAGGGCCGGACGCGGTGCTGTCTCGGGTCACCAGCGGCAAGCTGGCGCCTGGACGCATGGCCCGCCTGACCTGCCCGAGCTCCAGCGTGGCTTTCCGAGGCCAGGTCTGCGCACCGGTGCCCTGTGGGGCGGGGAGGGCGTGGGGACCAGCCACGGCCACCTTGCAGCCAGCCAGGAGGTCGCCGCCGCCGCGGAGCCCAGGCCACCGAGGATGCAGCGAAGATGAAGGAGCAAAGAAGGGAGGCCTGTCCTCACCTCGGGGGCCCCTTCCTCCTCTGCTCCAGCTCGGGCAGCCGCTCCTCCCGGGTTTGCGCGTGCCGGGTCCCCGCCCTGTGGGCCGCCTCGGTGGCCGCGATGTCGATCTGCGCGTAGCAGGAGGCGCCGGCCCCTGAAAGCAGCCCCAGCCCGAGTCAGCCCCGCGGGGCCCACAGCCTCCGGCTGCACTGCCTGGAAGAAGTGACGGGAGCCAGGAGCTGAGCTGCGGTGGGGGCCAAGCTGGGAGGCAGGTGGGGCGACTCCCTCAGGGGACACGGCTCAGCAAGAGCATGGACTTGGGGGCACCGGGAGGACGAGGCCCCCAGGGCTGCAGCCCCGCGTGGGGACCCACCTCGGACCCCTGCGCCGGCCCCCCAGCCCCCCAGGCCCCCAGGGCTGCAGCCCCGCTTGGGGACCCACCTCGGACCCCTGCGCCAGCCCCCCGGCCCCCCAGGCCCCCAGGGCTGCAGCCCCCACGTGGGGACCCACCTCGGACCCCCATGCTGGCCCCCCAGGCCCCCAGGGCTGCAGCCCTGTGTGGGAACCCACCTCGGACCCCCGCGCCGGCCCCCCGGAGCTCCAGGCCCGTGTAGTGCAGCGGCGTCCTGGGGGAGGGGCTGACGGGGATGTTCATGTAGGGGGGCGCCTCGCTGCACGGTCTTGCAGGCCCCGGGGTTCCTGTGGAGGGCGGGGGGGAGGACAGTGAGTCTCCAGGGCGGCCAAGGGCCGGGCTGACCCGGTAGACCATTCAGCAGAGACCTCCCTCCCACCTCCTCCAGCACCCCCACATCCCGTGCCCCCCTCTGGGCTTGGGGGGCATCCTGGCCCCTGGACTACCCCAGCCCTGCCCAGCACCCTCGACCCTCCCAGACCCAGCGCCTCCTTTCTCTCCCCTTCACCGCTGAGCTCCTAGAAAGGGCGCGCCCCTCTGCCTGCGCCTCTGCACCTGCAGTGGGCTGGTCACTGTGGCCGCTGCAGTCCCGTGACCCAACGTTCTATCTTCAGCCCCCCTGCCACCCACACTCAACCCCCTTAGCTGTCCTCCTGGGTCACTCCCCGGCTCCAGGCTCCAGAGACCCCCGCTTTGTACTAGTGAGCCTTCACAGAAAACCCTCCCCCATCCACAGTGACGCCTCCTCTGGGATGGCCCCAGGCGCCTCAAGTCCTCCCTGCCCAAGAAATGTGCCCCTGCTCCTCCCCATTTCACTCTGCAACCCCCCCAGGTGTTGGGGGGGGGCTGCAGCAGGGCACAGGGAGTGCGGCCCCTTCGTGGGCTGCCGGGATGCACACATGACCCACCCCCACTGGCCCCATGGCCCTGCACACAGGCTACATACAAGGCAGGACCCTGGCCGCAGGGGACCCAGGGGTCCCCTGGGGACTGAAAACAGCCCATCGCTGGCTGTTGTCCGGCATACTCCCCCAGCTCCTGTCATCAGGGTCCCTCGGGGCACAGACACGTGGGGTGTGCCAGCCAGCTCCCTGCTCCTTGGAGTGGGGGCGGGGGGAGCTGCACGGTGCATCCTGTCTCTGAGCTGCCTGTCCGAGGGTCAAGGGAGCCAAGCCCAGGGCTGGGGGCTTCAGCAAGTAGACCCTGGGTGCCTGTCACCCTCATGCCCTCTAACCACCCAGCAAGGCCAGAGGCGGGGGGCACTGTACTGCCTGCTTGCTCCCAGCGGGGACCCTGAGCTCTGGCCAGGGCCAGGAGCAGATGGTGGCCAGACAGAGCCAGATGGGCTCAGCCGTGTGGGGTCACTCACCTGATTCTATGAGCCAATGCAAGTCACACAGTTCCCGCCCCTCCCCGCCTGGGGGCCCCTGAGGGTCCCCCCTTCCTGCAGTGCATGGTCCCTGGAGGGTGGGACCCGTCAGGATGCTGTGCCCACTGTACTGACACAGAACTGGAACGCTGATGCCCGGGGCGCTCGCTGAAAACTGCTGCTCTCGGATGTTCCCCTCACTGACCCCGCAGGGAAACCCCCGGCCCACACCCACCGAGCTGCCTGTCAGTGCTGAGAGGGGGCCTGGAGGGCGGGGGGCTCCCAGGGAGGCCTGTGGGGGGGAGGGGGCGTGCAGGAGACTCTGAGCGGGGTTGGGTCCCAGATTGCAGAAGACCCACTGCACCGCCTGAGGCCCCGATGCAGAGAAAGGGAGGGAGGGGCCGGGCGTCAGACGGTGACGGTCATTAACTCTGGCTGCACCCAGAGCTGACCAGGGTCCCCAAGGACAGAAGGCAGGAGGTTTCTGCTGGACGCAGGCTGCCCACCTTCCTGGTTTGGGCAGAGCAGGACGTGCTGATTCCAAGCAGCACAGAGTGGGCCCTGTGGACACTCAGCTTGCAAACCAGGCTTAGGGCACCTGGTGCCCAGACCCACATGGGGCATAGCGAGGTCATGCCACCCGCCTGCTCTGTTTGGCACTTGGAAGAGTGCGTGCTCTTATCCAGTCAGCGAGGGGCTGTTTTCAGTCCCCAGAAAATCTCAGCCCGCAGGCGAGGGGATCTGTGGCCTTGCTGCCATTTGCCCCACGACTCTACCACAGGAAAGGAAGCCTCGGGCTAGCGGGTGGGCGGAGCCGCCTCCTAGCGGATGGGCGGGGCTTCCTCTAACCGGTGGGCGGGGC
Organism: Suricata suricatta; assembly: GCF_006229205.1. Taxonomy (NCBI): domain Eukaryota; kingdom Metazoa; phylum Chordata; class Mammalia; order Carnivora; family Herpestidae; genus Suricata; species Suricata suricatta. The sequence goes on from NC_043700.1 coordinate 191,928,968, forward strand.
TTCCTAGCGGATGTGCCGCCTTAGCAGGTGGGTGATTCAGGCTGAGGGCTCTCTCCCCTTGCGGGCACCAAGGAAGGATCCGGCCACACCATGTCCATGTGGGCTCTACACACCCATCTGCATGCCAACGGTGTGGGACTCTCCGCCAGCCAGCCTGGAGGGGGCCCTGGTACACAGCGGGGCAGATGCACACCCCCTCCCACTTCCCTGGAGAGAACAGCCAGAGGCACCCAGGGGAGACTCGTAGACCCGTGAGGCCAGGAGAAATCAGGGCAGGCTGCATGGAGAGAAGACATGGTCCAGTGATAGAGGACAGAAGGAATAACAGGTGAAAGGCAGAGGCAAAGGCCTGGGTGGAGCTGGGGGAGCCCCTCGGGGCTGACAAGGGGTCTGCGGGGAGACTGGGAAGGAAGCCCGGCCTCTGCACAGGGGCTCCTTGAAACCAAGAAGGGGGCTGGGCCTTGACCCGAGGTCACGTGGCCAAGTCCCTGAGACTCCACAGCTACTTTCACGGTTGGACCCATGTTTCCCCCAGTTCACAAGTCTGCTGGGGATAGGAGGCAGGAGAGGCGTGGAAGGTTCTAGAAAGCCCAGCACTGCCCTTGGCTGCTCCCTCCTGGCCTCGACCTCTAATTGGGGGACAGGGGGTGCTGCACTGTACCGCCCACCGTAAACTGTGAGCCCCCCACTCTTGTTCTCCGCTGCCCCCCACTCTGCTCCCATCACGTCCCCCTCACCTCCCCACCTCCCTCCTGCTCCTGGTGTTCCAGCGGCTACCGCCAGCTCTAAGCTCCTCAAATGCTTTCGGGAGCAAAGCAGATCATGGATGAGTGCGGCCCCCTCCCCCTCCCTCGACCGCATGGCAGGTCCAGTCCTGGGCACCCCCGCCGTCACCAAGGCTCCGGCCACACCACCCTGGACCCTGTTCGCCTCTGTCCCTGCCGGTCGGGGGCCCAGTCCCCAGCCCCCAGCCTCAGTGGCAAGGGCCCACATCCTCCAGCGGATCCTGACACCTGGCCCCGTCCTGGTCTGCTGGTGTGGCCACACCCTGGGTCCGGGTTAAAGGCGTCCACAGGCCCTATGAGGAGGCAGCTGGGCAGCAGGGGTAGGTTCCGGGACCGTCTGCAAGCGGATGTCCGCACAGTTTGTTCAGGATTGTCCTCAGGACGCTGTCCCCACCCAGGCCAGCTGGCGTGGGGCTTTCCCTCGGACCCTGCCCACCCCCTCCTGCCCCCAGGGCTCCACTCCAGGTCAGCCTGCAGGTGACGGCCCCGACAGGTGTCCTGCATCTCCAGAGAAGGATGGAGAACCCGAGCTCATCGGGGTCCCCCAGCCCAGAGGCTCCACCAAGAATATAAGGCACAAAGCTGACCCCTGACCTCCAGCTATCCCACCCCGCCCCGGGCGAGTCATCCCCTCACTCCCTGCCCAGCACTGGGACCCTCGCCTCTGTTCTCCGTCACCTCAAGGACAGGGCTCCCTCCCGAAGGCAGAGGCTCCGAGGCGGCCCCACCCTGCCCTCTCCATCCACACACCCCTCTGGGCAAGCCGGCCACACGCTGTCCTCCCCTCACTGCCCGGGCCCGCCCCCACTTGCGGCCAGGCCCCTCCTGGGTGCACACTGCCCATATCACCCTCCGTCCTGTCTCCCACTGACCACTGGCGCCGTTTGTCCGCCAACACGCGCTGTCCCGTCTGGTGCAGCTTCTGGCGGGGCCGCAGCCACAGCCACCATGGCCCCCACCCCTGTCCCGGGGCGCTGCAGAGCTGGGGGCCTACCTGAATGCGCCATCGGACGCCCAGGACGCGAGGCAGCTGCTCCCTGGACCAAAGAAAACGCATGTCAGTCTGTCTGTCGGGCTCACGCTCATCCTGCACCTAACCCGAGAGCCAGGACGCTAACCCAAGAGTGACACGGGGCGCCGGGGCTGGGCCACCTACCAGGGACACAGGCTCAGACTCCTGATCTCCCTGGGGCCCCAGCTGACCCCCAACCCCGCACCCGCTTGCCCTGTTCTGGGGTGAGGGGTTGGTGACTCTGACCCGGGGCCCTCTGCCTGTTGTGATAAGTCCAGTGTTGCTCTCGGCCTCGACCTGGGGCTGCGCCGCAGGGTGTGCGGCCACCAGAGGCACAGGGGCTGGAGCCCGAAGTCCCGAGCACCGCCAGCCGCTCCCAGCAGCGCCCGCCTGTGGAGGGGCCGCGGAGGCCACGGGAGATGAGCCAGGTCCCCCAGAACCGCTGAGTGGCCTCTCGGTGGTGTCCGATTGGACACACAGGCTCGGGGAAGAAGGCCTTTCGTGGCCTTGGAGCCGACGGCAGGCTCTGACCGGGAGGGAGGCATGGTGGCCCGTGGCCGGCACATCCGATTGCTGCCCTGGGCTTCAATCCCTGGAAGTCTCCACGGGGCAGTCCCCCGCCAGGGCCAAGGGCATTCCCAGTGGTCTGGGGGCGGGGGGCGGGGGGCGTCACAGCTCAGCAGGGGGCCTGGTGCACACTGCCAACAGGAATGTGGGTACAGAGGCCCCAAACACCGCATCCCACTCTGTCCCAGGCCAGGCTCCAGGGACCCCGAGCACATGGAGCTGGTCTAACCTGTCACTTTGTGCAAGGAGCCCTGTGTGGGCCCGGGGTTTGGGCGGGGCATGTCTGACCTCCTGCCCTGTGACCAGAGGCCAGCTGCCCCCCTCCCCCGAGCCCCCACCCTCCACAGCCAGCTGGCCGCCCACAGGAGCCCAGCAGCAGTCACTAAGTGCCCACAGCCTCACCTGGAGACCGCACCTGTGACCAGGGCCGGACCCCCCCCCGCCCCCAGGCAGAGCCTCAAACCCAGCGCTGGGCTGGGCACCATGGAACATGAACCCCTTTCCCCTGCCTGGGGGCCAGGACCCCCCACATCCAGGCACACGGCCCCATCGAGACCAGGAGGGAGGGCTCCTGGCTCGCGTCTGCCCAATCTGCAAGCCGCCCCATCAGGTAAGGCCCCTGGGCCCCCTGCCCCTTCCCCGGGACCACCCTGGGGTGCACACGGGAGGGCCCAGCCCTGCTCCTCCTGAGTCACGCTGTCACAGCATGTGCTTAGGTTGCCACAGCGGTCTACAGCTGCTCCCACGGGCCCCCACCCCGGGACCCTCCTGCCACCGCCCAGCCCCCACCAGCCCAGGTCTGCGGCCATGCCCCAAAGCCCACACCTGACGACCCGGCTTTCCCTGAAGCCCCAGCGGCCCACAGCTGGGCTGGGCGAGGGCAGGCGTGGTGGGGCGGGGCTGGGTCTCCCCACCACTGGGGCCTCTGTCTGCTCTGGGCTGAGGGACACCAACCCGACCTGGCTGTCTGGGGCAGGGCACCGTGGGGGCAGCGGGCCTGAGCCCGGGCGGCGAGGGGCCCTGGCAGGGACACATGCCGCTCACAGCCTTATTTCTCTTGCAGCAAGACGGGCCGGGGCGCCCCGGGGTTGGAGGGGGTGGAGGGGACAGCAGGGCGTCCTGTCTAGTGGCGGTTCCTGCTGACAAGCTCCTACAGCACATTTGTGTCTTGCCCCTCATTAGACCCTCTCCGTGTGCCCAGGGGAGTGGGGACTGTTGTCCCCACCCACGGAGGAGGAAACTGAGGCTCAGAGAGGTGTAGCGACTTGCCTGAGGCCGTCCAGCTGGCAGGACGGGGTGCCGCTCTGCCCCCAAAGCCCGGCTTTCCTCACACCGCGGTGTGGCAGGAACCTGGCCAGAGTCCCAGCTCAGCCTCCACAGGGACCTGGGTCCTCCCGGCCCCCCTGGCAGGGCTGGCCCCCTACAGCGTCTGCAGCTGGACACAGAGGGGAGTGACAAGGCAGGGCGTGGCCCTCAGGATGTGCAGATGTGAGATGGGGTCCTGGAGCTCTGCCACCAAAGCAGGGAGACGGGAGGGGGCGGGGGCCCAGGCTCAGAGCTGGGACTCCTGGCCAGAAGCAGCATCCAGCCTCGGACGCAGGGAGCCACCTGCCTGAGCCCAGGGGACCACGGAGGACCTCGCTGTGGGCGCCAGTGAGCAGAGGTGCACACACACCACACCGACCACACACGTGCACAGGCGCGCACACACCCCCGTGTGCATCACATGGAGCACACACGCAAACACCACACTACACGTGCAGTGAGCACAACACACACAAATGCGTGTGTACCCATGAATGCACCCACACATGCACACCCGTAGGCACACGCTCCACACCAGATGTGTGCAAACGCCATGCACACACGTGCGTGCAAGTGTGCAGCATGCTACACATACACGTTACACGCACCATGCACGACACACCCGTGCAAATGCATGCACACATATGCACACGCACACACAGGCCCCACGGCGGCCGGGAGCCCCCTTTCTTTCCTCAGGCCTCCGGCGCATTCAGACTTAAGGCGGCCACACAGGCGAGGCCTCGTGCTGCTTCCTGTGACCCACGGGCCCCAGGTTTCAGAGAGCGGGGCCCGCTGTGAGGCCGGGCAGGCGGTGGAGAGGGCAGGCAGACGGAAAAGAACAAGACCGTAAGAAAAAACATTTTATTTCCAGTCTAAGAATGTATTACAAACAGCGTCAGACTTTAAAGTGTAAAAGGGCCACAGACGTCTTCAGCCGACAGCGAAGGTACAAAGCACCGTGTTTGCAAGGGAGCGGCCTGCCCAGGCCGGGGCGCGTTCCAGACGGGGTGGCGCCCCCCGCAGTCCAGAGCGGCTTGGCCGGGCCCGCCTCCCGCAGGTGCACGGCCTCGCGGAGCGAACGCACTGGACCGGGCGGCGCAGCTGCAGCCCATGCAGGCGAGCTGGACACTCCCGCCCCCCACCGACGCAGGTGGCCAGGCCTTGGAGGGCAGCTGGGGGCGGCGGGGGAGCGTGGGCAAGCGGCCCGCCGGTGGAGGGCCGTCCCCACCCTGCCCCTGCCCCAGGGGCCGCGGCCATGGGCCGGGAGGCTGCAGGTTCAGGGAAAGGCTGGCGGGTGAGCCACGGACACCCAGTCCTACAAGCCCCTGCGCCTCCTGAGCCTCAGTTTCCTCCCCTGGTGGGGCGGGGCGGGCGGTAAAGCTGTTTTGAGCCTGTCCCGGGAATCGGGGGGCTGGGGGGCTGCAGGGGGCTATCTTTACTCGGGTGGTGTGATCCAGGGCACAGATTTGAGGTGTGCAGGGGCTGTCCACCAGGCAGGCAGTGGCACAGGACAGGGAGGCGGCCCCGGCCAGCGAGGGGCACCCCCAGCCCTGCTCACCCCAGAGGCACGGCTTGAGCCAGCTAGGATCCAGCACCTGCCTGAGCCCCTGCACCTGATCCTTGGGCTCTGGCCTCTGCCGGCCCCCGGCCTGCCCCACTTTCCAGAACACACTTCCAGCTGCATCCTGGTCAGTCCCGTGGGCCCTCCCTGCAGGCCTCATGCGCAGGCTCTGGGCTCATCACCGCTGTGGCCGCCCCACTGCGCCTTCGCCAGCGGCACGAAGGGTGCCCCCTCCCCTCCTGTCCAGAGGGACAGACCCGGGCCGCGGCTCTCAGGGAGGGGGGTTTACCTTGAGTCCTCCACAGACTGGACACGTGGAAAAGAAAGTCGGAGGAGGCCCAGCGTGGGGGCTGCCGGCGTCCCAGGCCTCGCCAGGGCCCTCGCTGCCCAGGGCCTCCGCCGCCTGTCCCTGCCGCCTCGTGCCCGGCCAGCCAGCGGGACACCCC
>NC_043700.1:191934746-191950870 GCF_006229205.1 Suricata suricatta
TGCGACGTGCTGGCCGTGAGCCGGCTGCCGGCGCTGACGTCCGAGTGGCTGGCCTCCGACGACGAACTGGACAGGCTGCGGTCGTCCCCTGAGAGAGCGCAGGGGCGGGGCTGTGGGGGCTGCTCCGGGGGCGCCCTCGCCAGGCTCGCCCTCCACCCAGCTGTTCACGTGGGTCAGGCCCCTCCCCGGACAACAGGCCCTTCGCCCCCAGCCCTCTCCACGGCCGGTGCCCTCCCCCAATCCCTCGGCCACCATCCTCTGGGAACCGGGCGTGAGCCCCCGTAGGTCACTGCGCGGTGCAGACTGAGACTCTGCTCCCGGGGAAAGGCCTGGACAGGAAGGGGACGCCGTGGTCCTCCTGGTGGCCTGCACGGGCCCGGCAGCAGTCAGAGAGGACAGACAGGCTCCCCACCCTCAGGCAGGCCCCTGGCCCTGTGTCTGCTTCCCGAAAACCAAGAGTGGCTGGGAGCTGAGAAGGAGCCTTCTGGTCTCAGCACAAATGGTAAAGCTGAGGCAGGAGAGGCCACGTGGCTGGTGGCCAGCAGGGACTCAGGCCCAGCTCTCACCAGCTCTGGGGCAGCCCCGCGCCTCTGGTCAGGGCCCAGGCTGGTGGGTAGTGTTTGTAGCATCATGAGTGAGGAATGAATGAGTGAGTGCAGCAGGAGGAATGAATGAATAAACACAGGGGAGGAACAAAGAAACAGGCACCCAGAGGTCGGACCCCTCCCCACGGCAGCTTCGGCCCACCTACCTCCACTGTCCCTTCCCCTCATCAGGTGCGGCCCACCTACCTCCGCTCCCCGGCCGGACCACATGGGAGAGGAGGCTGAGCCGCTTCTCCAGCTTCAGGGCCTCCAGGGCCTCCTGGGCCACTCGTTCCTCCGTGGTGGAAGCCCCCCCAGGGCTCGGGTCTGTGGCAGAGACATGACTCAGCAGGGACGAGTCTCAGCCCTGTCCCCATGGGACTGCCCGCTGCAGGCTGCATCCCGCCCAGGGTATCATGGGAGCCCAGCACTGCCAGGGCCACCCTTGTGCTGATTCTGCCTCAAGGCCAGAGCAGGCCCACAGGGGACCCCAGGAGCCCCAGCTTTTCCCTATGCCTACACTCTGGCCACTGGACACCAACCTCAGGGCCCAACCTGCTCCCTCCAGGCGCCGTGGCTACCAGCCTGCGTCCTGTGCCCCAAAGCGGGCAGGCCCCCAGCCCCCTACAAGGGGGATGGATCCTGGCAATGCCCAGGGTGGGGACCCCAGTGTGTCCTCTTGACCATTCCTCTCTGAGCCGATGGGCAGTGAGACGCTGGCGTCAGGCCCCCTGTCCACGTCTGCAGAGTGGGTCAGGCCGGGAACTCGCGGGGTAAGCTCAGGGTAGGGCAGACCTGGGACTCTGATCCGGCCCCTCCCCTCCTGACTGTCAGCGTGAGGAGGGCTGCCTCCCTGGGCCGTGGTGCCCATGGGGCTCCAACTGGGCAGGGTGAAGGCAGGGGGGCCCCGGAAAGTCTGGAGGAGCCTGAGCCGCGCACACAGTGGAGGCTGCATCTTGGGAGAGCCTCGTGATCGCGGGGCCTGGATGCAGCTGCAGCTGGATGCAGAGAGCAGAGCCCCACCAGCCCGTCCACATTGCCTGTCCACACCCATCGCCTACTCCACACCTGTGGCTGCGAGGCAGGCGGGTGCCAGCAGAGGGCGCCAACACACCGTCCCCCCCAGAGCCCAGACTGTGCGATTCAGGCCACAGGAGCCATCCGAGTCCCCAGCCCATCCCCGTCCCCGCTGGGCCTGTGTGGCATGTGGAAGTGGGATGAGGGGCCGCGCTGGGACAAGGGGGACCTGGGTGCCCACACCCTGCTGTGCTGCCCACACAAGGAGGCCACAGGTATGTGCTCCCTGGCCACTTGCCGCATGGCCAGGGGCTGCTGTCTCCCACCTGGACAGCAGGACGTGGGCCACCTCGCAGGGCTGCGGGGAGCACCAGCAATTTCAGTTAGGCTCCCAGGGGGAGGGCCGGCCGGCCTCCGGTGGGAGGGAGGGCCCGAGCCTCGGGGTCCAGTCCTGCTCTGAGCCCCCCAGCGCCTGGGGCAGCGTGGCCCCTCTGGGCTCCGGCTCCGTCCTGGCCCAGGGCTCCTGACGGATGCGCCCAGCCACAGCCAGGCAAGAGAGGGCAGGCCCCAGTGTGTTCCGAGACTGCCCTCGCCGGGCCACCCCACGGAGCAGCTTCAACCCCAGCTGGGACCCGGTCCCACCGGACCTCAACACGCTGCGCCGGCCACGTGGGGCCAGGCCCCCACCCCCGTCTGGCTTGGAAGGGCAGTGGGGGTGCAAGCTGTCCCCCGGGGGCCCAGCGGCATGACCCCTCACGGAAGTCAACCCTCCCCTCCCCCCCAAGCCACACTCCCACACGCACCTGGGAGCAGCGGCCGCCGCCCAAAGGGGCCCTTGGTCGGGGAGATGCCGCGGACGATGCAGTCAAACAGGAAGCTGATCTGCTCTCCCTCGGCTGAGGACAGGAAGAAGACTCCGGCCCCTGCGGGGTGGGGACAGACCCTGCGATCAGCCCAGCCCGTGACCGCTGCAGGGTGGGCCCAGCGGCCCCCAAGGGACCACGCAGGAGCCTGGGGCAAACCCGCAGGACAGCCACGCGGGGACAGAGCCTCAGCCCGGCCCTGGGAACTGTGCCCCGTCTTTCAAACCCACGCAGCGTGTCCGGGCCGCCTCCACGGGCCAGCAGGAGGGGCGGCTGCTTCGGGAGGACGTGGCCGCAGGAGGAGGCCCGTGAGGGGGTCCCAGCCGCACGCGGGTCACCGCAGCGAGGACAGGGCCACCTGGAGTGGGCCCCATGTCCCGGCACGCAGCCCGGAGGCCTCCCCCCCGCTCCTCTATGGTCCGGGGCCGCTCTGAGCGTGAGGATGAGGCGTGAGCGGGGCCTGCCCCGCAGACGAGGCGGCCATGGCCGCTGTGGACAGGGACGCCTCCCGCCCACTGCAGGGGCCCCCTTCCTGGGTGTGTTTTGGGGCGGGAAACGGGCCGCGGTGCGAGGGCTGAGGCCGAGGTTGTGCCCACGGGCCCCCCGCCAGGGTGAATGAGATCCCTCGCCGCCCGCCCAGTGAATGGGGACAGCAGCCCACGTGGACACTCGGCTGGTGTCACTGCACAGGAATCCCTCGGCTCCGCCCGCTGCCCGCAGGCAGGCGCGCCTGGCCCTTGGCCACAGGCAGGCCAGGGTGGGAAGGGGGCTGCGTGGGCCGCCGGCCACCATCACTGCCGCCTTCTCGGGCCCCAGGGACGCAGGCCAGCCCCCACACGTGGCAGGGCCCCGTGCTCCTCGGCAGCCACGCCAGGACTGGGGGGGGGCAGTCCCCTCCAGCTGTCAGAGCCTCATCTGTTCAGTGCCCCTGGACCAGGAGATGCGCCTGCTTTTAGCAGTGAGGAAACTGAGGCCCAGGAGGGCCACTGGGCCACCGGGGCACGTCCTGGCACCACAGAGCCTCAGGCCAGACGGACGGGCCCCTGAGCTGGCACCTGCTGGCCTCCAGCTTGTGCCCCGGCCATGGCTGGGGGGCTGAGGAGGGGACGGCCGGCGCCCAGCGTCCCTGCCCCAGCCGGCTGGGCCTCTAATCCCAAGCTCACGGTCAGCTGGCGGAGGCCACAGCACAGCCCGTCCCCCGACTATAAAAAACCACATTACGAGGGGAGCGGAGCCGGCGGCATTCCACCGGGCGTCTGCTGAGTGTCATGCTTCCCAAGACCTAGCCGGCAAGGCCCGGGAGCTGGCCTCCACCCCCACACGCCCGCGAGCCAGCCGCTCCGCCTTCTGTCCCCAAGGGAGGCAGGACTCTGGGACAGGGCTCGCTGGCCACTGGCGGGCGCTCTGGCTCCCTCTCCCGCCCCAGGCCCTGGGACACCGGGGGCTCCCTTGGCCAGCACACCCTCCTCGTCCCCCAACACCCCCCGCCACCTGCAATGTCACCTCTCCTGTCAGGACTCTGCTCCCCTCACATTACCCCTGCTGTCCCCCGTCCCCCGAGCAGTCACTCAGTGCTGCTTTCAGGGGCTGCCTCCCCTGGGGCGGCCCCTGTGACACCCCGTTACTTGGGGGCCATCCTGGCCACTCGGCCTGGCATCCTACAGGCAGGGACCACTTCTGAGGCATTGTGGTCCCTGTGTCTAACCCCAGGGACCCCCAGCACGCAGTGGGGTGGAAAGAGGGAAGCAGAGGCAAGCTGACCTCCCCCCCGAAAGCGTTGTTTGAATCTCTTTTGCTTGCCTGTTTGCAGGGGTGGAGGACGCAAGGCCACTCTGCCACGCGGTCACTGCAAAGACAGCCCCTACACCGCCTTCTGCCCCGTCCATGAAGCCCCACCCGAGGCCGGGTCCGTGTCCCAGACAGTCCTGGGCCCTCCAGCCAGGGCCGCCCACCAAATGCCCGCACCTGAGCAGCCTGTCCACCGCATGGAGCAGGGCTGAGCCGTCCCCACCCAGATCCCCGGCCCACAGAATCACCGGCAGGGAGAGGACCGCCGGTTCTGGGGTGCTCCTGCTCTGCAGAGTCACACGGGGCGGGGGGTGGGACCCCACGGGAAAGGTCACCAGCCCTGAGGGAATAAAAAAAACCATCCAAACGTTCAACGCGCCCACTTCCGTGGGCTGATGCCTGTTGGAAGTTAGTCCTCAGGTAACTTCCGCGTCCTGACCTCTGCCTGTGGCCAGTATCCCGGCTCCATGGACACACAGACCGCGCGGCGGGAGTTGTGTTGGGGAGAGAGCGTCAGAAAGTGACTTTCGTGCTGAGAAGGTTCTAGAAAGCTCTGTCCAGGCAGCACTAAACCTGCCTGGTGTTAGACTTTCACCTGTGAAATCCCCATGACCTGCGGGTTTCCTAACAGTCAAATCTCTACTGATTATAGAATTTCCTTTTTCTCTGCCCTTGGTTTGGGAGAACGCAGTTCACCGAAAGAAGCTCACTTGAAATCAAGTTTCAATCTCACTGGTCACCTCACCCTGGAAGACTGTGACTAAGAACAAAAGGGCTTAAAAGAGGAAACAGGCATTGGCGAGGCTGCGGGGACCCCGGAACCCCGGGTACCGTCGGTGGGAATGCAGACCAGGGCGGCCGTCACTGAAAACCACAGAACCACCGGGCGGCCCGGAAGGACCTGCGAGCAGGAGGTGCAGAGACACGAGGCCCCCACGTGCACAGCACCATCGCTCCCCAGAGACAAAGGAGGAAGGGACACGGCCTGGTCCGTCCGCACAGGGGGTGTCATCCTTGAGGAGGAAGGGAGTCCTGCCACCTGCCACCGGGGGGCTGGGCGTGGAGGACATGGTGCATGAGGGGACGAATACTGTGTGACCCCACGTCTACGAGACCCCTGGAGGAGTCAGGTCACAGAGACAGAGTGGAAGGTGGGTGTCGGGCCCAGGGAGGGGACATGGGGTTGGCGCTTACTGGGGCCAGAGTCGGCCGGGGAAGACGGAGTTCTGGGGACGGTGGGTGGGGACGGCTGCATGACCCGAATGTACCCAATGCCCCGGAGCTGTCCACTTAACTGCAGCTAAGATGGTCCATTCTGTGCTATGTATGTTTTGTCCTGGTAAACGCACAGAACAAACACCTCCTCCAGGAAGCCAGGAAGCAGGCCGTCCTGCCCGTGCCCAGGAGGCCCTGCACCCCCTTCACGGCCACCACCGAAGGGTGGAGCGCACACTGCAGCTGCTCCCGGTAAGTGCCTAGCACGGACCCCAATCACTGTGACAACCCTGCACACGCACAGGCCCACACGAACACACATGCATGCACACACGTGCATGCACGAATGCACATGCACGTGCACACGTGCACACACGTGCACACATACGAACGCACACACATGCACGCACATTCACGCACACACTGCACACATGAACGCATGCACACGCATGTGCACATGTCCCCGGGGCACAAAGGCCCAGGCAGGACGCAGCACCGCCCTGGGCAGTGGAGGGACGCTGCCAGGTGAGCTGAGTAGGGGTGGCCTCCGTCTCCCTCGACACCCAGCTTCCTTCGAGGTCCGGCTGAGGCCACTCCTCGGCGACCAGCCTTCCTCTCCCGCAGCCCCGTTGGGCCCTCCCGGCTCAGGCAAGAGGTTCCTCGGGGCAGGCCTGGGGTCTCTGCGTCGCCCCGAGGGCCAGGTGAGGGCTCTGTCCACCAGCCCTGAGTGACCCAGCAACCACGAGGCCAGGGGCCCCCTCCCAGCCTCCGGAGGCAGCCCTCGTGCCCCAGCTCCGGCGTCCAGGGTCGCACCCTCCCTGCTGTGGACACGGAGCTGAGCTGTGCGCCGGGGGCCAAGGGTGGAGACTGCAGCTCAGACCTGCTCTCTCCTCGGAGCCAGGGGCCGCCCAGGGCTGTGCCAAGCTTGGAAGATTCAGATTGACTCTGCGCCACTGGGAACATTCTGCCAACGGTGGCCTGCTGACCTAGAGCCATCGCGGGAGGCGGGGCTGCTCCCAGCGCCCCAGTCCACACAGGATGGGGGGCCTGTTGGGCTTATCACAGGGTCTTCCCCTGAAAGAGTGGGACTCGGGGTCCACTCTGGGGATGCTGACCCCTGCTGTCCAGGCACCTGGTTGCCCCGGCACCCTGCTCCAGACCTCAGCCACAGATCCTGGATCCACAAGAAGCCGAAAGCCCCCTGAGGGCACCCGGGCTCACCCCCGACACCCCCGGCCGGAGCCGCGCCCCACCCACAGCCGCCCTGGGACCAGAAACGCCTCACACCGGTCTCGTCCAGGCTCCGAGGTCTCCCAGCCTGGCCACGTGCTCCCCAGCCCCAACCCCCACTTGTCATGGAAAGGCCCCGAACACACTCCCTCCCTCTGCCCCCATTCCTGAGCCCCAAGACCGGGGTTTCAGCCAGCTCTCCGGGACCACCCGGCACTCAGAGCACCGGGTCCAGAGGAGGCCCAGACCCTCAGGGCCGGACGACGCCAGCGCTTTAAACACAGCAAGACCCTTTCTCCCCGCGTAAGGCTTCACCCTTTACTCGCTTAAAAAAAAGTCATTTATAAATGCTCCCTGGGCCCCAAGAGGCAGAAGCAGTGGGCTGGCCCCAGAAAGCCGGGCAGAGAGCGGAGGAGGGGCAGCTCAGGCAGAGGCGGCCCCCAGGACGTGGGTGGGGTTCCTGAGGGTCCCCGTCCTCCGGGAGCCTCTGCCAGGCTGGATCCCTCAGCATCCCAGGACGCTGAGCCTCTGCAAAGGCTCGTGGGGCTGTGGAAATGCCCTTGAGATGCCCTTGAGGGGGGGGTGGCCAATGCAGGGGACAGAGACCTCCTCTGGGCCCCTCCTGGAGGCATGTACCCACCTTCAGGCCCAGCTCACTGCCCACCCCAGGCTCCGGGCAGCCCCCCCATTCTCTTTCACACCCCGAAGCCCTAACCACACACAGGGGACTGTCCCCAGAGACAGAGAATCAGGCCACACGGGAGATCCTGGATTCCCCGCCAACAAGCTGAACAGGCCGCCGTCCACGTGCAGGTTGCAGGGAGAAAATGCCCTCCTGGAAGGCGCTCAGAGCCACGTCGAGCCCCCACATAGGTGGCCAGGCCCCGAGAGGTCTCAGCCAGACAACTGTGGTCACATGTGCCCTGACGCTTCCCCACACCTGTCAGGGCCCCGACCCCTCCGCCACGCCCACCAGGGCCCGGACCCCTCCGCTGACATACCAAGGTCTCAGGGTGGGCAAAGGGCTGGGATCACCACTTTCTGCTCTCTGGAGAACTGTCTGTGGCCGAAGGCCAAGGGGGTGCAGTCCTGGGGGGCACCAGGCCCGGGCTCGGCTGTACCGGGGGCGGGGGAGAACGTTAATCCCAGGTTCCAGCCCAGCTCCCTGCCTCTGGATTGAATGTGCCCAGCCCCGTGGGCCCAGCAGGATCCACATTGTAGAGCCTGCACATCCAGGGCTGACTGGCGGTCCCCAAAGGCCACGTTCTATCCCATCAAGTGTCACCTGGACTTATTTGAAAAAACAGTCTTTGCAGGTATGACTGAGGGAGGTGAGGCAGGGACATCCTGGGTTGTTGGGTGCCCTAAGCCCAATGACCAGTGTCCCCTGGAGCCAGGAGACCCCGGGAGATGGCCGTGTGACAACAGAGGAAAGACTGGAGCCACGAGGCCACAAGCCCAGGGCCACCAGGGGCCAGAAGAGGCAGGAGGAGCCTCCCTGGAGGCTCTGGAGGGGAGCCAGCCAGGCCCGCACCCTGACTCTGGACAGAACTGGGACGGAACCCGTTTCTGTGGCTCTGACCTCCAGTTTGTGACAATTTGCTACAGCAGCCCCGTGACACTCACGTCCCGCCAGGACCTGAACTACCCGCCTTCCTCCCGGACTCCCTCCCTGGACCTGAACTACTGCCCTCCTCCTGGACACCAGGTCCTGAGTGGCCTGGTGGTCTGAGCACAAGTGCAGGGGTACACCGTCCCTCCACACACAGCCCTGCATGGAGGACAGTGGAAAACCCAGTTTACATGGGCAGAGCCATGCAAACATGCCCCTGAACAAGAGGGACCTGTCCCCCCTGGGGTTGGGAGGCAGTGGAGCTGGGGGGCAGCAGGGGAGCCCGAACCCCAGCACTCCAGGGTCAGCAACCGCAACAGGGCCGAGCACCCAGGAACAGCCCGGGGATGCCCAGGAGGGCTCTCCCTGCACCGCTGGCGGCCCAGGGAGATCACGGCAGCCCGAGTTCCGGCCCCTACCCCGCTGGAGCCAAGGCCGATGCCCGGCACTGCTCACCGGCAGGAAGGAGCCCACCGGCACCACATCAGAATTTTAAACCTGAGGCCTCAGAGGGGAACATCCATGGCGCCTGCCCGATGACGCTCTGTCCAGCGAAGGTAAGGAGGCTGAGTTCCCAGGTCCTCCTGCCCGGCCTCCCTGAGGTCACCGGCCTGGCCCCTCCTCCGGGGATCTGGTGGGGAGGCCCGCCCCCGACGCAGACCTAGCCACCCTGGCCCCCGGGGGCATAGCTGGCGTCCCACCGCCCCCAGCGGCTCCGCAGCAGGGCCCACCTGGCCCGCCACAGCCAGCGACACAGATGCCTGATGCCTGAGCGGAGCTCCGCCTCCCCGCCAGTTGATCTCTTCACATCTTTGTAGGTGATGACTTTCCTCCGGGACGCAGGGCGCTGCAGGCGGCCTCCCATGGCGCCACCCTGCCCCCTCTTTGCAGAACGAGGGCCCTACCGGCACCAACAGGGCTGCAAGCACAGTCCCTCCACCAGGGGGAGCCCAGCAGGACCCAGGTCCCAGAGCCTGGTGAACGCACCCAACCCGGCCATCCGCGTGTGCACCCCTGCTGTGAGCCTGCCACTGCCATCCACACGAGCGCCCGCGGGTGGGGACTCACCCCTGCTGGAGCTCCCAGGCCGAACGGAGACGGGGGTGCACAGCTCCCGCCCATGCCCTGCTCTCCAGCCCGGCCCCCCGGCGGCCCCCTGACACTGGACCTCAGGGCCCACCAGCGGGCCGGCGGCTGGCCTGCCCCGCCCCCGGCAGGGCGTGTCCCCGGGGACCCCTTGGTCCACAGTGTGGTTCCCGGCCCAGCCTCCGTGAACACATTCACCCTTCCCCCTGTTCTGTCTTCAGTCCGTCCGGACACTCTGGGACTCCAGACGGGGGCCCTGCGTTGTGACAGGCCGGCCTGGCTGCAGGGGTGCCCCTCAGTGCCGAGCGCCAGGCTGTGAGGCGCCTCACCCGCGCCCGTGATGTGTCCAGGACGCCTGCTGAGCGTGCACATGGGGGGGTGGCCCCGGGCCGAGGGTTTCGGGGTGAAGCGGCTCCAGCGACCCGCATACTCACAGTAGCCACACCTGGTCCCGCCCTCGAAGATGAAGCCACTGGGCACGGCCCCGTAGCGCCGCAGGTCAGACAGCCTCCACTGCCCGGCCACGGCCGGGGGCACGTCCCTGGCCACCACAAGGACGTCGTTGCAGAGGTGAAGAGTGGCGGGGCCGCTCTCCAGCTTGGTGCCTGGAGCCACCGTCACGTGGAACCTGTGCACTGAGGGCAGGGCAGGGGTGAGAGAGGGCAGGGGCGAGAGGGCGTCGTCACCGGGAGCAGGGGCCCGGGGGGAGGGGGCAGGGCGCCGGCTCCAGAAGGTGGGGCTGCCCTCTGCTCCCGCTCCCCTCGGGTGCCCCAGTCACCACCCCTGTTTGGAGGCAGGCAGGCCCTGAGGGCGCCGCCCTGCCCACGCTCCCTCTGCTCACAAGCCAGCTCGGAGAAAGCCCCGCCTCCGGCACTGCACCTCAGCGAACACTCAGCACTGTGGCCAGTGAGATTGTAACAGTGTTCTGAACGAAAGTATCAAACGTTTAAGGAAAGGCAAGGCTGCCCGGGGTTCCGGGGTCGGGTCAGGCTCGGAACCCATCTTCACCCTAAATGCTGGCATCGTGTTCCTCCCGGGCTCGGGCATGGACCCTGAGGTTTCCAAAGCCCGTGCTTCCTGGGTCAGGCGTCAGGGCCACACACCCGCATCCGTCCCTCCCCTGCCTCCCCGGCTCAGGCACGGTGTCCCCCCAGCACCCCGTCCCCTCTCAGGGCCTGAGCACAGAGCCTGGGGGAGGGTGCCACGCCCTGGAGTCACAGCACGGCCCCTGCAGCCCGCGGACAAGGCCCCGCAGGACACGGGGTCCGCAGGCCTGGCCTCACTCACCCTCGCCGAGCGCGTAGCGGATCCGGGCGTCCCAGGCCCACATGGCCTCGCGGCTGTCGAAGCCCAGCATGACGGCCTGGGACAGGCAAACGATGGCCAGCGTGTGGGCCAGGCCCTCGTAGGGCAGGCCGGGCTCCAGGCCACAGATGTCCTCCAGCGTCAGGCTGCTGCGCTCCCGCAGGCCCTTGGCCCGCTCGGACTTGTCCTTGTAGGCCAGCATCAGCAGGCAGTCTGCGGGCGCCCAAGAGACACGTGGTGGGGCCGGCAGACGCCACCCCCAGCGCCGGCCCCCGCGGAGGCCGTGGCCCACCCCCCGGAGAACCCGAGGTTTGAGGCGGGACCCAGAGCAAGCCGCCCGGCCACTCTGCCCTCGTGTGCCGATGGCCTCTGCACGGGCCACGCGGGCAGAAGTGGGCCCGGGATGTGACCCCGCCATCCCCCCGCAGGGCATCCACCCTGCCCCGGGCTCTGGGACTCTCAGGGGCCGCAGGGATGACGGGCCCTCTTCCTGCTGCACCTCCGGGATCTCTCATTCTCCAGCCCCAGGGGAGGGAGCCACTGGCCCTCGGTCCCCCTGCCGGAACCAGGCCAGCCCGCCCGCAAGCCCGGCGGGCCCGTCTTCCCCCACAGCAGGTGACGCGCCTCTGCCCTGGAGTCCCGCTGCCCTCGGCATCACAGGCGCCGGCCCTGTCACCCCGGCAGGGCAGCGGGCCAGAGCGGCGGAGGCTGCACGCGGCCCTGGGCGCGCCGCGGGGGATCCGATGGCCCCCGTCCCTCCCACAGGCCTGCCTAACAGGGCGTCCCCACCCGCCAGGCCCTCGGCAGCGCCTGGGCCCTAGGCACCCCTTCCTCCACGAGGCGCTGAGTGTGAGACACCCCGCATTCCACGTGACAGCTGGAGACTCAGGCCCCTGGCGCGAGCCGCAGAGCCGGGGAGCGGAAGCTGGGGGCCCGCGGAAGGGGAGAGCGACCTCCCACTTGGACCTCTGAGAGCAGGGCCCCCAAACCCACGTGAAACCGAATCCCACCAGAACCCGACGCACACGGACTGCTGCAGCCGAACTGGGACAAGTTGCAGTGTTGAATGCCACGCGCCTCCTGCTGTGTGAGGCCCAGCGACCTGCGGTGACAGCCCCTCCGAGGGGCCACGCGGGCCCCAGACCTCCCCGACCAGGGCCAGAGGCCAGAGGCCAGAGCCGGCCTCACGGCACGAGGTGGCCCAGACGTCAGGGGGACCACGATCGGGCTCCCCCTCCCACTGGCGCACCTGTCCTTGGAGTCGGAGGTGCTCCCGTCAGGAAGTCGTCTTGTATGCTGTGAAGAGGCGGGGCCACCACCCCACCCCGTGCGGACAGGGCCGTGAGCACCCGCCCATCCGTGGTGGGGGAAGACGTGTCCACACCTGACCCCCGAGCCTGCCAGCACCAGCTCACTAGTCAAGTTAGGATGCAGGTGAGGTCATCCAGATTACCCGGGGGAGCCCTGATCTAACGGCGAGCGTCTTCACAAGGGACAGACAAGAACACAGATGCACAGAGGGGGCCACGTGAGGACAGCCACAAAGTGATGAGGCCGAGAGCTGGGCGCCTGGAGCCGCCCGGAGCTGGAAGGGGCGGGGCAGGACCCTCCCCAGCCCCTCCAGGGAGGACCACGGCCCTGCCGACGGTGGTGATCCGGGGCCTCCAGCCTCGGGCACTGTGAGCAAGCAGGTCTCTGCAGCCCAGGGGCCGGTCTCCGCAGAGCAGTGGGGGTCCACCTCGTGCTCGGGGCCCCAAGCCCCCCAGCAGCGTGGCCGGGACTGTGGGGAGGGGGCTGGGTGGACGCAGTGACGGTAGGGCCCTGTGACTGCAGCTCCCCCCACCCTCCAGAGTGCGGTTAGCACAAACTGCTGCACAGCAGACACCAGAGAAACGGAAATCCCAGGGAAATTCCGGGTCTGGGCCGAGACAAAGCAGGGTTGGCCCCGGGGGCTCTGACCGCACCAGCACCCTGCAGACACAGGGTCACAGGGTCGAGGAAAGTGCTGCCGCTCATGCATTCACTCACCAACAAAACACACTCACACATCCACACGCTCACACACACGCACACCTCCACGTGACTGCAGTGGCCGCTGGGCCCTCCACGTGCATGGGTTCCCTGGTGGGAGGCTGGCTGCCCCCGTTCAAACCCTGCGTCCACGACTGTGGACCCGCCCTCAGCCCTCAGCACCTCGGCCCTCCAGCCCCGGCCGGTCCAAGGGCTGACACAGCCCGGCCCTCGGCGAACGCCACCCTGCCGGCAAGCTCGGGAGGTGGGGGAGGGAGGGGGCCTCAGTGCAAGCCTGGGACGGCCCCACACATCACTGTGCACGGAGGAGAGGGCTCGCCCCCTGAGCCTGCCCCGGCCCTCCAGTGACTTCCGCCCTGCAGAGGGAGGGCGAGCGAGGGGGCGAGCGGGCAGGCGAGAAGGCCAGTGTCCCCCAGGCAAGCGGCAGCCATGCACGAGGGCCCTGCTCCATGAAAGGCCCCTTGCTGGGACCCCTCAGAGCCCGCCCACGCCTCCTGCCATGCCCCACAGCCTGGTCCCTCTCTCCAAAACCCCTCAGCCTGGTTCACTGTGCTTGTGAGCAGCCAGGGGACCCCAGGGGCAGCCCAGCCCCCACAGAGCTAACACCCGAGAAGGGACAGGGTCGGAGGAGGCCACCATGGGAAGTACCGTGCACGGGATGGGGTGGCTGCGGGGGCCCGAGCGCGGGGCCGAGACTCTCCCAGAGGGCACAGCGAAGACGACTCCCAAGTGATGCAAGGAGCCAGTGTGGCAGCCCCACAGGGATCAGTGCTGTGCTACAGGGAACAGCCAGTGCAAAGGCCCAGAGGTAGGAACCCAAAGGGCCTGCGGGCAGGAGAGGGAGGAAAGAGTGGCCCACGGTGTCTGCTGCTCAGGAGGGCCTGGTGAGCCCTGAGGGCTGCAAGCAACCGGGGCTCAGCCTGGCTGCGCCTGGAGACGGGTAAGAGCAGAGGCCTCGGGCGCCTGCGGCTGGTCAGGCCAGGGCGCTATTGGCCTAGGCCAGGCAGGGAAAGGGGGCCAGGGCCAGGCTCTGCATAACCATGACGACAGCCTGAGGGGAAAGGGGGGCAGGGGACACCCTGGGAGGGGGCGCGGGGGCGGGGCTGGGGCCGTCCCATCGGGACACGTGAGCTGGAAAGGCCCGTTGGACGCCGCACACGCAGGCAGGCGGCTGGACTCGGGCGTCCGGAGATGTGAAAATAAGTGTGGGCTCATGAGCCCTCAGACGCGCGGCAGCCAGGGCCCGAGAGGCTTGGGGGGCCGGCCGGGGCGAGGCAAAGCTTGGGCCTCTGCGCCCGGGGCGAGGCCGGCCGGGGATGCAGACGCAGGTGGACGCCGGCAGGACCAGCAGGAGGAGCGGCTGCTGGATTTAGCGCTGGTGTCACAGTGACCTTGACAACACGGTGCCTTCGGCACAGCAGTGGGCAGAAGCCCACGGGGACCCCGCTGAGGGGGCAGGAGCCGCCGGAGAGGGGTCTGAGGCGGGAGGGCCCCCCGATGACCCCCAGGCCCAGGGTGGAGTGTGGACCCAGCCCAGTGGGCCCTCAGCAGGGAGCATGGGGAGAGAGGCGTCCGGAGGGGCCCAGGTCACGCAGTGTGTGTGGGCAGCTGTGAGATCTGAGCCCGGGGTTCCCTGACTCCTGGTCCTGGTCCTGGGGTTGTGGGGGCCCCGGCCCCTTCTTCAAGGTCCCCCCGGGGACAGGAAACCCGGCCACCGCTCACTCTGTCTTCAAGCTGCCTGGCCAGCCTGGGACTGAGACCTCTGGCCCATTCCGGTGGGACCCTCCCCATTGCCACCCACGGTGCCGGGCCCAGTGGGACACAGACCCTCCCCGTCGCCCCCCCACGTGCCGAGGCCCCACTCCTGGGGAGTCGGTGTGGCCCCAGGGGTAGCCCATGGCAGCCCCCACCAGGCTGCCTGTGGGTGGGGACGCGGGGTCCTTGCCATCAGGATGGGGGCAGGGATGGGGTGGGGGGGCGCCCTGAGTTCCATCACCCCTAATCCCTTCCCTCCCTCCCGGGTGTCAGGCCCTGCCTGGGGCCTCCTGCCCTCTCCTCTCCCGCTGCCCCCCTCAAATCCAGCGGCTCCTCCCTCCATGTCCCGAGGTGCTCTCCATACTGTCGCATTTCCTGCTGCTCATATGCATGCGGGAAGGTCCAGGAAAGGAGCAATGGCCACCAAGTCCTACAGACCCAGATTATGGATGTGGGGGACCCCTGCCAACCCCCTGCAGTCCAGAAGGAGCCCCTCCACAGGCCGGCCTGCCTGCCAGACTCCAAGGCAGGGAGCTCTCTTAGATGCTGAGACAAAATCCATCCCCTGGGCTGCAAATCATACCCCCACCGTGGCCGAAAGAGAGAGAAGGCCACAGGACCACCTGTGGGGCCTGGGGAGGAGGGTACAGACGCCTCCTTGGCGAGCCTCCTCGGGGGCCTGCACAGGCCCCCACACCTCGCGCCCCACCAGGCAACCTGCCGCCAGCCCCAGCCATGGCTGGTCAGAGCTGCTTCACGTTTCCGAGGGCCTCTGCCCCGCTGCCCTCAGCCTGGCCCCGCCTCCCCGTCTCCTGCCTTCCAGGGGCTGCTCGGTGTCTGCGCCCTTGCACCTTCTCTGCCAGGCCTCCCTGGAGCTGCGCCTGGACAAGACCCCGGGGGCCCAGCTGCAGGGTCTGTGCATGAAGAGCAGACTGGCTGAATGAGCAGTACTTCCGACCGGGGGCCCCTGGAGGGGCAGCTGGGGCCCAGGCAGGAAGAGCAAGTCCATGACCAGAATCAGGCCCTCTACTGCGGGCAAGGCCCAAGGCAGGGAAGGGGGACCAGGGAGGGCGCCCCCACACCCCTCCAGGGACATGTCAGACAGCCCAGGCAACCCGGAAGACATTCCGGCGGCCCCACGCATGTCAGGCGGCATCCACGCACACCCCCAGCACCCCACACAGACCCCGGGGTGCTCGGGCCTGCTCCAGGGCACCTGTTCCTCAGACAGCTGCAGCCAAACGGTTCCCGGTCGCCCGAACGCTCAAAAGTGGCTCACTGAGGCCACGATGCTGGAGACCAGGCCTCTCTGCCCGCCCTGCCTCCTCCCCAGGGCTGCTCCCCCAACCCTCGGTGTACTTTTCTCTCCCCCGGCCCCGGAAGCACCACTGTTCCCACCTGGTGGCCCAGCCGCTGCCACCTGGGGAAGGTGGGGGGCCCCTGGCTCAGGAGGGTCCCGTCCAGGCTGGGTTCCGTGGCCCCCCGGGGGCTCCCTGCTGCGTGTAGGGGGAGGGGGAGCACTCGCGAACCCTCCGGCCTCGGCTGCCCCGCAGGGCCCTCCCGGGGAGGTGGGGTGCGGGAGGGTCCCGGCCGCGCCCGGAGCCGGCGAGGCGGCCGCGCTCTCCGGTTACAGCCCGC
>NC_043700.1:191950970-192022173 GCF_006229205.1 Suricata suricatta
CCCCGAGGGGCACCTGCGGCCACCTGCAGCCCCGCCCTCCGGAACCGGAGCCGGCCGCCCAGGTAGGACGCCCGCTGCGCACTCACCGCCCGGATGGGGGCGCGGGGGGCTTCTCGCCCAAAAGCAGAGGAAACAGCGGGGCAGCAGGAGACACGTTCACCCGGCGTCTTCCGCCAACCTGGCTTGGCCTATGGCACCTGCCCTCCCACCGCCCAAGGGCTGTCACCAGACACCCCTGACAACCCACTGACCTGGGGCGATGCCCCAGCCCTCCAGCCCCCTCCCCTCTCCCAGGCAGGGCAGTGGAGGGGTGTCCATTCCTGTACCCTGGCAGCGTGGACCCCAGTGCAGGGGGGGGGTGCCCAGGTCTCTCTGTGTGTGGTCTTCCCCACACACTGCTGCTCTGTGGAAGACCCGCCAGGAGCCCCCTTCACAGCAGGAGGTGGGGGGGCTCTGAGCTTCTGCAGTTTTCTTCCCCAACCCTGTAGACCCAGTCCAGCTGCTTCTGGTTCTTTCCAAGCACAGGGGGCCTGCCCCCCCCCCCGCCCCCACAGGGCTACACTTTGGACATCTGCCCCCATTTCTAAGATGGCTTCCAATGCCCATGCCTCCAGGGGCATCACAGGATGAGGGGAGGCAGCAGAGGGGAGGGGCAGTGCCCCACTCGTGTTCCCAGCCTCAAGGAGCTTGTGTGCCGGCAGGAGCCACCCGGAGCAATAAACACGGCTCTATTTACTCACAGTCTGTGCGGGCCGGAGGGCTGAGGTTTGTGGGGCGGGCACGTGAGTCTTCACCCCGCCGGGCCCTTCAGGCTGGGGCCCGCCTCACTGAGGAGGATCTAATGGCAGGGGGTCTCACGGCCAGGACCGACCAGGTCAGCAGAGTCTGCTGCTGATGGGGGAGCAGGGGGAGGGGCTGGCATGGCCCTGGTCCCGAGTCCCCACTCAGCAGCCACCATGCTGGGTGCGGAGGGCTGGGCTCACCCCCTTTGGGCACACCCTCCCCACTGTCCCTGGGGACCTGGCAGGGTGGGTCCCCAGTGAGCCATAGGCTTGAACGTGATGCCGGGGTGCTGGCTGGGGCCTGGTGCCGAGCAGGGTCACTCCAGGCCCTGAGGCAGCTCTGTTTCCCACCCCGTTCCCCCGCCTCCCCCACCCCCACATCACCTGTGCAGCCACCAGCCGCCCTGGGCGGAGCAGTTGCCTAGCCACAGAGCCCCATTCATGCCCCCACACATCTCAAGCCCCCAGGGGCCGGCGTGGGACAGCCGGAACGGAGCCGGATGGCGGCTGGGGGCTGTGGCCAGCGACACATCCGCCGCCCCAGGCGCCTGGCACGGGGTCAGCCCTGCAGGGAGGGGCAGTGCCCCACCACATTCCCAAGCGCTGGCCCCGACCCAGGCTCCTGCCACGCCTGGCAGCTGCACCTGCTCCCGCAGCGGCCCCAGAAAATGCGGCTGACAGCCACCTCCCCCACCCCCTCACCCGTGGCCGCCAGGCTGCACAGGCCGGAGAGCTTCCGGCCGGCTCCTCCTCCCAGACCTCGGGCCTCTCTGCTCCTCGGTCCCTGCTGGGGTCCACGTGTTTGTGTCCCCCCCAGATTCATGTGTTGAAGATCAAACCCCCCCACTCAGTGGGATGAAGATAGGAGGTCGGGCCTTTGGGACATGATTAGGACTTGGGGGTAGAGCCCCCACGACCCAATGACAGATGCTTTGGCGTACGCTTCTTCAACATTAGGACAGCAAGTAAGCAACTCATGGCCAGTAGAAGCTGTACTTTGGGTTTTGATTTTGGACCTTTTCCCGGCTGGTGATCTGCGGGGCCCAGCCTGTGAGGCCGGTGGCCCCCGGCCAGCCCCCCGGTCACGGGGGGAACGGTCCGTGCACAGACAGCTGTCTACACCCACAGGACCGTTCCGGTTTTCACTTTCAGTGAGGCACGTGAGGCAGTCAACCCTCTGTTACAAAAGAGACTTTGTGCTGACGTGGTGCCCTGGGAAAGGCAGGCCAGGCTGGGCCAGGACGTGCGCTAGGCTACAAGTGTTCAGTGCATTTTGGACTCACAGTATTTCCAGAGTAAGCTCCTTGTAAGTTGGGGAAGATCTCTAGTGTCCTCACAGTGTCCTTGTAAGAAGAGACACAAGGAGATGATCTCTCTGCACTACGTGAGTGAACAGCAAGAAGGTGGCCATCTGCAGCCAGGAAGCAGCCCTCGCCGGAACCCAGCCCTGCCGGCGCCCTCGGCTCAGACTTCTGGGCTCCAGCACTGTGAGGAGGAACAGCAGCCTAAGGGGATGGAGACCGTTGCCACCGCTGCTCCAGCCACGGCTGCTGGTTGAAACGGACTCTGGCCACTGGAGCAGGAAGGAACTTGCCGGAAGAGCTTCAGGCCTCTAGCAGAGCTCAGGAGAGGCTGAGGAGCCAGCGGGAGCTATGGGAGGCTGGGCGGTAGGGAAGCGCAGCTCCTGAGAGCCGACGCCACCCCGGCACGCACTGCCACACGGCTGAACTCGCAGCCACGGGGCGTGGCTGGCCCCTCCCCAGAACCCCACGGCCGTTCATGACATCCATACCCCTGACTGACCACACGGCCAGGGTGCTGCTGCTGGACATCACAGCCAGGGACACTGCCGCTGCCACTGCCACAGACCTGGGCCACGGGACCTGGTGCAAGACACTGCACCTGCCATTCACCATCCAAATGAACTTTACCCGTACCATGACCTCTGGTCCCCATTTCCTCTTCTCGCCTCGTATTATGATGAGGGTCCCTCTGTGAGTCTGGGTGTGTGAGGGTCTTAGAAAACGATCATGGGCGGTGAGTGGGACCAGGGCCGGGCTGCCTCATCTGGGATCTCCAGGTGCTCAGTACCACATGACGGTGGCAAACACCATGCCCTGAGTCTACCTTTCGTCTTTCAACGCCCCTAGGTGGGGCTGTAGGAAGGGGTCCCGGCCCGTGTGGGCAGAAGGGATGAGCCGAGGGCACCCGGCACTGTCTCCCACACTCTACATTCACCCCACAGTGAGGGGGCATGTCACAGGCTGAATCATGTCCCCCAAAACTCTCGGGTTGAAGCCCGACCCGCCACGTGGCTGCATTTCTGTACTTGGAGACACGGTCTTTAAGGCAGCAGTTAGGATTAAATGAGATCATAAGGGTGGGGTCCCAGCCCCACAGGAGCGCGGCCTTCCCCGCAGGGGGAGAGACAAAGCAAGGCCCCTGCTCTGAGAGGACACCCCGTGGGAAAGCGCCCACCTGCAGCCTGGAAGGGGGGCCTCACCCGGAGCGGCCCTGCTGGGCCTGATCTAGCAGCCTCCAGAACGGTGAGAAAGAAGTTCCTGTTGTCGAAGCCCTAGCTGGTGGCAGCCTGAGCTGGGACAGAGAACGTGGAAGACCTTTGAACAAAGGGCTGCAGTGACTCCTCCAGCTGCACCTGCCCCCTGGAAATGTGACCGTATTCCTCCTCCCAGTGCGTTTGGAGTCTGTCTGTCCGCCTGGAATCCGGCGGGCTTCGCAAAATGAAGAACAATGGAAATGTTCACATCCCCTCCTCTTTCTTTTGTAGCCCAGCCTCCACCACGCGAACAAGTCCAGGCTGACTCACTGGATGAGGAGAGACATGTGGCATAGTCACCGCATGGCGGGTGCCAACAGCCAGCTGACTTCCAGGAGCAGAATAGCCCAAGACTCACTGATGCCGCCAGCTGTGAGGAGGCGGCCCCGCCCAGCGAACCGGCAGGCCCCGCCCACGCCGTTGCCAGCCCCGCCCAGAGAGCCGGCCGGCCCCGCCCATGCCAAGTTGCCAGCCCACAGATTGGTGAGCTCAGTACAAGACTGTTGGGACAGGACCCTGAGTTTCGAGGTCAGTGGTGACACAGACAAAGCATTCTGCTATAGTGTCTGGGAGTGGACTCCAAGCCTCGCCGGACACCGGAAACTCCAGACACAAGGAGGCTGGATCTCTGAGTCACCACTGGTCACTCCAAGCCAAGTGAGGAGTCTAACAGATAGCGAGGCGGGAGGCCGGGAGGGGTCCCACGTGGGCACATGTCATGGTGACCCCACAGCGCATCCTAAAAGCCACCAGAGGATTGAGGGTGTTTATGAAAGCACAACCGATGTGAAGCAGGTTTCTGACCTGCAGCACGGGAGGCCAGGAGGCAGCCGACACACAGGGCGGCTCCGGTCCGTCTGAGATTAAGTGATGGGGGGTGCCATCAGCAGCCCCACGGCAACAAATGTGACAATTTAGACAGATAAATTCATCAAAGTGCGACCTCCTATAACTGGTGCAAGAAGAAACAGAATCCTCAGAGCAGCACCTACTGATGCACTGAACCAGTATCGTCCTGTAAAGAAAACACCGGGCCCAGGGAATGTATAGAGGATTCTACCAAACTTTCAAAGATCATTCCAGAGTCCTCCAGGGACGACAAAAGAGGGATCCTCCTGAACTCATTCTGTGAGTCAAGGAGTGTCAGAAAGGCCGATCTCACTCAGAAGCATAATAAGGTCCTAAAAAAAATAAGAGCAAATCCAAAAAACCTTGTAAAAAGTAAAGCAGCAGGTCTCAGCCCGGGTCCCAGCAGGCTGGCACAGTTTTAGGACCATCGGACAGGTGGTGTTGGAGGGGAGCCACCAGGGCCAACTCGGTGGCCCAGGGCTGGTCGGGGGGGGGGGGGGGGGGGGCGGATACCGCCTCTAAGCCAGGGGAAGAGGTCCCGGATCTACGAAGGAGATGGTCACCCCCATCTTTAAAGGAGTCGTGACCTTCAGTCAAGGGAGCCGGGTGGGTCTGTCCCCTAGGGGTCCTAGAACAAGGCGCCGGAGACCGGGCAGAAAGAGCGGAAATCGGTGGTCTCACAGTTGTGGAGCCCGGAGTCTGAGATCGATGGCCACCCTCCCCTGTGGCACTTCTGTGTGTGTGTCTGTGTCCACATTTCCCCCCCTTCTGGGGGGGCACAGCCATCCTGGATCAGGGCCCGCCCTGGGACCTCCGCTCCATTTGATCACCTCTGAAAAGACCCTCCCTCCAAACAAGATCCCGTTCTGAGGCCCTGGGGGTTAGGACTTCAACATATGAATGTTAGGACACAGTTCAGCCTGTACCATTGAGGGGACCCCCGAAGGAGGGAGCCAGGAAAACCAGTGTCCCTCTCACTCTCCCCCTCCTCTGACCTGCTGCGGGCGCTCCCCAGCGTCCTGAGACACCCAGTGGGCACGGAGCCCTCTGATGCCATGTCCGTGGAGACCAGTGTCCAGGTGGGGGAGGCGGGGAGTGAGTCCCCTTCTGGAGGGGCAAATGGGAGAGGCTGGCTCCCACCCTGGAGCCCCCCGGGAGTGCAAGGTTGGCTTCGTGCTAGCGAGAGCCACGTCTTTAACAGACCCACACTCGACACCCTGTCACACCCCCCGCCCTGCCAGCTCCTGTGGGGGGCCCACCCCCTGCGGCCCTGGGCTGGGACAGACCCCATCGGGGCCGCAGCAGAGCCTCCCCGCCAGCCCGAGGGCTCTGAGTCCCACCCACAGCACGGGCGCCGTGGGAGAGGGACCAGACCCTGCACCAGGCTCTCTTCTCTGGTCTTGCTGGGGATGCCCTTCATGATTTGTCGGATCCAGTCATGACAACCCGGTCCCCTGCTGTCCCAGCCTCCCCTCAGCTGCGTGTGCTGGGGCCCCGCCTGGGCGAGTGAGGGCTTGTGCAGGAAGTCCCAGGGGAGGGGGTTCCGGGGGGGCCTTCCTCTCTCCACACGGGGACAGATGCTGGCAAACCGTCAGTAGGCGGCTGAGCACCGGGCCCCCAACACAGGAGGACGACACAGCTGCCTCTGTTCCCCTGAGTGGGTCCAGCCTCGCGGCGCAGCGCTGACACAGGCTGACAGCGGAGCGGCGGGCAAGCCCGTGTCCTCTCACCCACGTGCACGCTGAGGACAGGGATGATCACTGGGGCAGGGCTCCGCTAGCCTGGCCTCTCGGGAGCAGCCTCCACCAGTAGCCTGAGCGCCACCGAGTGAAAGGGGGAGGGTCGGCATGGGAGAGAACATTCTAGAAGCAGTGGGAACAGCATGAGCGAGGGCTCCAGTCAGTTGTGTGGACAGAGGGAGGCCAGCGTGGCCAGAGTGCAGACTGGGGGGCGGGGCGGGGACAGAAGAGGGGCTGGAGGCAGGTGGGGTCAGGCCGCAGGGATTAGGGGAGACTCTGAGGTAGGGGGGCAGTGACACACAGAAAGCCCTGGCCTGTCACTTCAGAGAGAGGTGGCGAGACCCAGTCCAAGGTGGGGGCTGTGGGTCAACAGGGAGACAGAGGCTTTGGGGGTCAAGGAGGACCCCACCCTGTGGGTCCGGATGCCCTGAATACAGGGCCATCTCCGCCCTCTTCCTGAGCCCAGGGGTCCAAGCTCCCTGGTGCTGCTGGGCACCCGGGGGCGCGGTGGCAGCTCCCTTCTGTCCTGCCCCCCTCCCAGGTTTCCCCCCCGGCCACACGTCTTCTCGTGTCCACCCTGCTGAAGCCTGGTCAGGGACCCCAGGGCGCCCCAGTAGCTCGCTGCAGCCCACAGCGACCCCCATCCTGCCTCTCTGGTCTCCTGCCACACTTTTATTTTGATTCAAACAAGCCGCAGCCCCTTTGTAGCTGCTGCTTGCTCTCTGCCTGGAATCCTGGGCTCTTCCCGGCATCTGTGGGCCCTTCCCCAGGGCGTCCTGGCGGCTGCCTGCCGCAGCCTGGCTCCGGGAGGGCCTGGCAGTAGCAGCCCACTGCCCTGGACCCGCCGGTGTCTGGTCTCTCCGAGGGAGTCCCCGGCCTCCCTCCTGGAGACAGCTGTGGTCAGGTTTCTCTCTTGAAGCAAAACGAAGGCCGGCAGGTGTTTCAAAATAACCTGTCCTAAGTCTTAATGTCCCATGCGCTATTTGGCTTGGACTCTGCCCTGGGACAACGCAGGGTGCCTGGGCCCCGGCCCTACCTGCCTGGGAGTGGCCTGAGCCGGGTGGCTGGAGACAGCTCGGCTCTGGACAAGTTCCACACTAGGCGCCCTGCCCTGCCGCACCCCACCCCGGCCTCAGGGCTGGACCCTCCCTGGGGGGTCGCAGGCTCCCTGCTCCACCAAGAAAGGGAAGATGGGGCACTGGATCCAGGACCCCCAGCCGAAGCCACGCCATCCACAAATGTGGGCCCGGGGTCAAGGCCCGGGACGGAGGGCTGAGCCGGGGCAGAGGCACGGGCGGGGTGGACTGGGCTCATGGAGACACCTTTATTGCCTGAGGCCGGGACGCCCGAGCCAGGTGTGGGGCTGTCTCAGGAGGGGTCCGCAGGCCGCTTAGGGGGCCGCATCCGGTCGTTGATCCAGTCCACGTAATTGGCCACCCGGGTGTAGACGCCGGGTTTGTTAAGCCTCCCGCAGCCGTCCCCCCAGCTGACGATGCCGTACAGGTAGGCCAGGCCGTTCTTCTCGCAGGCCAGGGGCCCGCCCGAGTCCCCCTGCGGCAGAGCAGGCCGGCCAGCTCCCGGGCAGCGCAGAGGTGCCCCCGCGCCCGCCCCCGTGCCCCAGCCCCAGGAATGGCTCCGGAGGAGTTCCGGTGTGGTGAGGACTTCCTACCACGTGGGGGGCGAGTGGAGGGCTCTCCCACCTCCCTGCCCTCCTAGACACCAAGTCCCCTCGCTCCCGGGGCCACCGTGACAGCATCTGACCAGCGTTCCTGTCCCTAAAGCTGCACCGTGGACCCCTCAGCCCCACGACCAGCGATGTGCCCCTCCGCCCGGCACCTGAGCCCACCCGCCAGTGCGCCAGGGGCCCCTCTGTTCTGGCTCAGGCGCACTGCCCCACCTTCCATGCCCTCCTCGTCACCTGGCACACTCCTATTCAGTCCTCAGAGTAAGTGCACATGCCCCCTCCTCCAGAAAGCCATCCTTGACTGCCCCCAAAGGTGCCTGTCCGATCATGTGGCCCAGGGTCAAGCCCCCCACCCTCGCCACTTCTGGGCTGTGTGACCTGGGAAGAGTGATAGGGCCTCTCTGAGCCTCAGTTCCTCGGTCTATAAAATGGGAAGGAAAGCAGTTCCTCCATCTCAGGGTTGGCATGCGGTCTGAACAAGTTGGTGCTTGTGGAGCCCTCGATAAATGCCAGCTCTGAGGACGGACTGAGCCCACTTGGAGGAACTCTGGCTGAAGAGGGGTTTGGCCTTTAGTGTCACGTGGACAGTCCCGCCCGTGGCTGGGCAGTCGGGACGTGGCCAGGCTTTGAGACCCGGCCTGTCCCTGGGCTTCAGTCTCCGTGTCACTGAGAGGGGCTCCTCCCCCGTGGCTGGGACAGGGACAGCCTCCAGAAGTGGTGGGCGCCCCCCTAGGGGCGCGGGCCACTCATTGGGAGGGGCGCTCTCTGAGCTGAGCCGCCCGGGCGGGGGCCGGCGCCCCGGGGCCCTGGCTCACCTGGCAGGCGTCGGACTTGCAGTCGAAGTAGCCAGCACACAGCATGTTGGGGCTGAGGTCGGCCCCGTACACTTCGGGGCTGCCGCACTTGTGGTCTGCGACCAGGGGGACCAGCGCCTCCCGCAGGGAGCTGGAGTAGCCGCTCGCATCTGCGCACAGGGTGTCCTCAGGCTGGGCGAGGATCTCGGGGGCCACCCCGCCGCCCCCACCGCCCCGCCCCCACTCACTCTCGTCCTGGTGGCCCCAGCCGGCGATCTGGCACTTGTGTCCCGGCGGGAAGGGGCTGCTGGGCTCGGGCAGGCAGATGGGCTGGACAAACTGGGAGCGGACGGCACAGCGGTCCCCCTTCTTCTTCAGCCGGATCAGGACTGGGCAGGAGACGGGCCAGGGGTCAGCCTGGGCCAGGGGGTCCCTGCCAGGGACAGAGGGGCTGTGCACTGGGAGACCCGGGTCTTCCACCCGCCAGGCCGAGGCCACTCTCCGGTACCAGGCACCCTTGCACTGGGCTGCCCTCCCCTTCCTCCCTTCTTTCCCCCACTTTCCTTCCATTCCCCTCTCCCCAGTTCTGCTCCTCCCCTGGCTCTGGCCTGGGGGGCCCTGTTGCACCCCAAGGAGCCCCAGCCTCACTCACCCAGGTCATGGTCACTGGGGTTGAACACTGAGTACATGGGGTACGGGATGTACTTCTCGATGCCAAATGTCTGCGTGACGTCCGTAGTCCGGTTGAAGAAGTGTTGGCCTAGGACCACTGAGACACTTTCCCTGTGGGGGCTGTGCACGATGGCTGGTGACAGCTGGTGACAGCAGGACCTGGCCTTCCCCTCAGGCCCCTGCGGCTGACTCACCCCCCACCTGCTGCGACTCCAGCATCCTGGACATGCAGGGCTGTGCAGGCCCCCTGCGGCCCCGGGGAGTCTGCCCCTGCCCCTCCCCAGCCCTCCCCAGCCCTGCTGGATGGGAGGGGTGGGGCCCTGCTCCCCTGCCCCAGCCTTTTCTCTTCTTATCCTTAAAAATATTTACTTATTGTTGAGAGACAGAGCGTGAGCAGGGGAGGGGCAGAGAGAGAGGGAGACACGAAATCGGAAGCAGCTCCAGGCTCTGAGCTGTCAGCACAGAGCCTCATGCGGGGCTCGAACCAACAAACCACAAGATCAAGACCTGAGCTGAAGTCGGACACTTAACTGACTGAGCCACCCAAGTGCCCCTTCCCCTGCCCCAGCTTCTTAAACCCTCCCCTGACTTTAGCCCACTGCCCCCCACCTGAGCCCCAGTCTCCGGCTGACCGAGGGGGCTCAGTGCCAGACTCTCATACTGCCAAACCCCCGATCCCTGGGATGTCACTACCAGGCCCATCCCCTCCCACTGGACCCCCCTCCCCAGGGGGGAGCCTCCCAGTCTGGACCCCCAGATGGGGAGCCTTGTCCCCGTCACAGGGAGTGGAAGCTGAGGAAGGGCTAGTCTTTCCTGCTCCTCTGGTGCGTGGTGGTGGACCCTGCACCTCAGGGTGGTGGTGGGCCCCGAACCCGGACCCGCACTCCCCAGGCTGTCAGCTCAAGCCTGCCAGCCGGGAAACTACAGCTCTCTGGGTGGGCAGGGCCTGCGCATCCCAGCAGGACCAGGGGTGGGCGGGGCCTCCCAAAAGCGGGGTCTGGGGAGGGGAGGGGCAGGGTCTTCACAGAGGTCGGTCCCCCCATCGCCCTTGCTGCACTTGGCCACGCCTTTGAGAGCCCCCCCGGCCGTCCCCCCAGTGAAGGACTGCCAGGGCTCCCTGGGGCACAGGGGTGGGGCTGGTCTCTGCAGCGTCTGCGCCCAGCACCCTAATGATGCTGAATCCCACCTGGGTCAGTGGGGTGACAGTCAAATGAGGGACCAAACATGGGGGTTACATGTGCAGGGGGGAAATGTGGGGACACTTGGGTGATGGTTGGCTTGCAGTGGGTGAGGACAGGCGGATGGGTGGGTGGGGGGATGGAGGGTGGGGTGTGGGTGGGCACATGGGGGGCCGTTGGCGAGCGGAGAAATGTGGAATGGATGGTGGGTGTCTGGCGGGGGGGGGAGTGGGGGCGGGGCCAGTAGATGGGATGAAAGGCGGAGTGGGGGGCACGGGCGGAGCCGCCCACCTGTTGGAGAAGCAGTGGGCCGCGGACACCACCCAGCAGGTGTGGATGAGACTTCCGGCGCAGAAGTTGTTCCCAATGTAGATGGCGGCCAGCCAGGGGTGGGAGCCGGGCAGGGAGGATGAGCCACCGATGATGCGTGGCCGGAGGAAGGTCCTTTTCTTGTGCCTCTTGCCGCAGGTCTGGCGTCCCACAGGCTGGCTCAGCAGGACCTCAGTGGGTAGGGGGTTAGTTCTGGAGAGGGATTCTGGGAGCACAGGTCACCAGGTCTCACCCCCAGGGCTCCTCTGCACACGGGCCATGGTGGGTCCTGGCTGCCTCCCACCCCACCCAGCCGCTCATCCGGAACAGGGTCCAGGGCTCAGCCCAGCTCTGCCCTCACAGGCACACGACTTTCCTCCTCTGTAGGATGGGCGGAAACAACACCCAATCACAAGACTTCGTGGGAACCAGGTGGCGCGGGGCAGGTGTTCCTCCCAGCAGCCTGGGATGCTCAGATGGCCCCCTGCCCCCTCCCAGGGGTGCCCGCTGGGTCTCCC
Organism: Suricata suricatta; assembly: GCF_006229205.1. Lineage (NCBI taxonomy): Eukaryota > Metazoa > Chordata > Mammalia > Carnivora > Herpestidae > Suricata > Suricata suricatta. Next base: position 191,962,053 of record NC_043700.1, read on the forward strand.
GCCCATACCGTTCACCTGACTCAGCACTTCCCTGCCTCTGGGGGGCGCCGTGCAGGCGGAGTGGGAGCCACAGGGGGACCTGCTCTGACCTCCCTGCTCGCAGGGCCTTGGATGTACCCTGCTTCAGTGAGCTTCAGTGTCCCCATCCCAGATGGGGCCGCGGTCCTCCAGAGAGGAGGCCAGGTGCGCCCCCGGGGGTGTCCGCTTGCGCCCCCTTCTGACCCAGCGCACCGCAGGGGGCCAGGCGCGCCCCCGGGGTGTCTGCGTGCGTGCCCCTCTCCTACTCGGCTCACCGCAGGGGGCCAGGCGGCAGTACTCCCAGGAGAGGACGCTGTCCTTCACCACATAGCACCAGGGCCTCTGGTCCTTGTCTGGGTTTCTGGAGGGGCGGGTGGGCGGGGGTGAGGGCGGTGGGAGAGCCTAGCGGGGTGGGGCCCCTGAAGCTCCCTCCCCAGCGGGGTCTTGCTGGGGGGTGGACGTAGAGGCCCTGGGCCCGGTGGGCCTGACCTCTGCCCTGGGACAGACCCCGCCCACGTGGGGTGCTGACCGGCAGTAGGCGTGGGGGCCCAGGCCGAGCTGGGCGGCGGCGCCCACCGAGTCCACGTGCAGCTCCTGGTACAGCAGGTCGGAGTTCCAGGCCAGGCAGCTGAGCCCCGAGGCCGCCGTGCTGGCCACGCCTCGGTACTCCTCGCCCTCGCCCTGGAAGCAGCTGTGGGCAGGCACTGTGGGCAGCGCGGCGGGTGAGGAGCGGGGTGGGCGGGGTCCACCGCGACGCCGCCCAGGGACGCGGGCCGCCGGCTCTCACCGATGTTGCAGAGCCGCCCAGCGTGGCCCGGGGGGCAGGCGCATACGGTGGTCCCAGTGGCCACGATCAGGTGGCAGGTGCCCCCGTTCAGGCACGGGCTGCTCAGGCAAGCTGGGGAGAGGGTCAGAAGCTAGTCCTTGGGCCTCAGGGGGGGGCCGTGGCCGGGGATCGGCGGGCCCCGCCCCCCGCCCGCGTACCTGTGTGGCGGGTGTCCGCGCAGTGGATCTGGCCCCCCGCGCACTCGCACTGCTCCACCCGGCCCTGGCTCACGCGGGCCCAGCGGTCGCCAGCTTCCAGGTGCTCGTAGAGCGTCTCGTCGAAGCATCTCTCTGGGGGTCACAGAGGGCCAGGCACCCGCTGCACCCAGCGGCCACCCCCACCCGCAGGACCTGGTCCAGCCCCAGCGGCCCCACTCACCTGCACCGCAGTTCTTGCCTGTGAAAGCCACGGAGCAGGTGCAGTGGTAGGACTCGGGGTCCTGGGTGCTGGAGCACGAGCCCCCATTGAGGCACGGGCCAGAGGCACAGGGATCCAGGGCAGCTGGGGGCACATGGGAGGAGTGGGGTGCAGGTGTACCCCAAGCCCTGTGACCCTCTCTGTTCACCAAGGATGGCAGGGCCTCCATCGAGCCCACCATCTTAAAGCTGCCCCCACTGAGTTTTGGGGTGCATGCATCCGGGAAGGGGCGTAGGCCTTCCCTCTCCTCCCAGCACCCCTGCCCAGCACTCAGACCCTGGGCAAGCAGACCTCTGACACTGTACCGGGCACCCTGGAAGCCCAGTGTCCCGTCAGACAGCATGGTCCCCACCTATGTGCCCAACGACTCTTGTGCCCTGCAGACGCTGTGGGCCTTCCTTTCTGCCAGAAACTCCGCCTGTGCAGCCACAGGGCCCAGCCGTACCGCCAGGGGGCGCCTTGGTCCCATCAATGACCTAGGTGATGCCATGGATCCCAGAAGGCAGGGTCCTGCCTGGGAGGGGCCCCACCTTCCGCACTCCTGCAGGCCCCTGGGCTGATGACTCCTCTGTCCCGTCCTTGGCCCCAGGGCTGCAGTGGGGTCATCCCCGAAGTCCCCTCATGTACTCCAAGCAGGCCCCCGGTCTCCGGTCAGCTTTGTCCCCTTGGTCCCCACCCCATCGGCACATTGACCTGATGCTCCCCCAGGCTCAGGGACCCCCGGCCCCCGTGCCCTGGGCACCCACCTGGGCCCTCCCTGTGCGCACAGTAGCCCCAGGCCCTGTCCCGCTCAGGGACCCCCGGCCCCCGTGCCCTGGGCACCCACCTGGGCCCTCCCTGTGCGCTGAGGCCTGCACGCAGTAGCCCCAGGCCCTGTCCCGGTCATGGTTGTGAGTGGTGGCACACCTGGGGGAGAGGAGGCCTGTCGGTCCCGCGGCCCGGGGTTAGCCCGCCCCAGGAGGGCTCTGCAGGGGGGCCCCTCTGACCACCCTGGGACTTGTTCCCTACACCTGCTGTGTGCCAGGCTGTCTGGAGGAGGGGGAGGGGGAGAGGGCAGGAGGGTCTCCCGAGCGGACAAGGGGCTGTGGGGACAGTCGGTGCCAGTGGGCCCTGCCCCAGCCCGGACCCACCACTTCCTGTGGGCGCTTCCGTCCGCCGTGCAGGCATGCAGCATGCGGCCGCCATAGCGGAAGGGGAATCTGCAGGGCTGCCCGTCCTCTGTGAGCACTGCAGGGGAAGGCGAGAGGGGCCGAGGGGCTCCCGTGCTGGGCCCCTCCTGACCTCACGACCCCACTCCCCCGCAGTGCCCGGCGCCCCTCCCGGCCCACCCATGCAGGTGTAGCCCCACCTCCGGGAAGCTCTCCCGACCCACCTTCGCTCCCCGGGCTGCTGCTGGGCCAAGCTGCCCCTGGCGTGGGGCTGAGCCCCCCACCACGGGGCCCCTGTGCCTCTGGAGCACTCGTGGCCGGGGTCATGGGGGTCACCGAGGTTACAGGGGTCATGGGGGTCCCCGGAGTCACTGTGGCGTTGGGTTCTGGGGGTTCTGTAAGGTTCTGGGAGGAGCCAAGAAGGCTGAGATAGTGTCGGTGTGGGCTGGTCACAGTCCCTGGCCTGTTTCCATATTGGGGCCCTCAGGTCTTAGAGGAGAAACCAAGGGGACACTGGCTGTCCTGTGGCCTCAGCCGGCCCATCCCCTCTCCTCCCGCCAAGCCCACAAGGTTAGCCAGGGCGGGCTCGGTGTCTGCCCAGGCTGGGGCACCCGTGCCTTCCATTCTGGGGGGTGGATGAGTGCCGCCACCAGGCCCTCCGTGGTCCCCCACGCCCTCCTCAAACATGGGACCCAAGGGCAAGGCAGTGGCCTTCATGCCCCCCTGGGGGCGCCCAGCAGGTCAGACACCCGCCCCCCAGCCCCTGGGCCCGCCCAGCAAACCCCCTGCTGAAGGTCAGCTTTCACCACGTTGGAGCCCTCAGCCACTGCACAGCCCGCCCAGGCCCCAGGCCCCAGGCCCCCGAGCGGGCACAGGGAGGCCGCGGCCACCGTGCCATGCCATGGGCTCAGCGCTCACCCTGCCAGCCTGGGGCTGGGCCCCGCAGGGCACCAGCAGGAGCAGCAGGAGCAGGACCATTCCGGGCAGGGGGCAGAGGCTGGGAGCCTAGGCCCAGCGCCCCACGGTCTTCCTGAGCAGGCGTGAGGGGCAGCAGGAGGCGGAGACAGAGCGGCCAGGGCAGGTGGGGGGGTCAAGGCCGCCTGGAAATGATTAACCCCAGCTGCCTCCAATGCCCGGCCCACATGGTCTCGTATCTGCTGCCCCGCTCACCCCCCCTGGTCCAGCTGTCCCCTCCAGCATCAGCCACACTGGTCCTGGACCTGACAACGTCCTCAGGTCTCAGTTTAGAAGCTTCCTCCAGGAAGTCTTCCAGGACACGTAGTCAGCGGGGAGCTGGACTCCCGGCCCAGCTTCGGGTCCCCCCTCTCCACAGGGCTGGCCGCCGTCTGTTTGTGAGCTATTGATAACCAGAGTGGCCACGAGTGCTGGACCCTCCCAGGCCTGGGGAGGGGGGTGCTAGCCCGGAGGAGGGTGTATGCACTGGGCTGAGTGTGGGCAGCAATGAGCCCAGGACAGCGACCCCTGCTGTCCCCAGCCCTCCAGCTTGGCTCCTCCCAGGATAAGCCTGGGCTGGGGGCCCTCATGGGAGTGGAGCTGGGGGGGCGGGCAGCACCGGAGCGAGCCCCCTGCCCTAACGCTGCGGGACGCCCAGGAATGTCCCCTCCCCCACCTGGCCTGGACCCCCCCACCCCCGGGCATCTCCTCCAGGAAGCATTTCCACCCCTGGACTCTCTTGGCCCTGGGCTTCCCCTTCACAGCTTAGCTGACTTGACTTAGCTGTCCCCGTTTGTGTCTGGGTGTGTCCCCACCCCATCCTGAACCCTGGCTGGGGCCAGCTGTCTCTGGATAGCTCGGGTCCCCAGAAGAGCCCCAGCCAGGCACCCAGAGCCCCCCAAGGGCCATAGAGACCTGGCCTGGGGTCTTGCCCAGGTCTGCATCATGCACCTTGCGCTCTCCACCCGTGACCTGGGGTGGGGGCACGGCTCCCCGGACACGATGGCAGTCCTCCCTCACCCCAGCGGGTCCCCAGAGCATGTGACTGGGGTGCGCTGGGCAGAGCTGCCCGGGGCTCTCTGTGTGGATCAGCTCAGCTGCCCACAGCGGGAGGAGGCGAGGGCTGGCCCTCTTCGGCCTAGGAGTGAGCCGGGCACTGTGGCCGCCTTGCCGTGCACCCCAAACCACTCTCTCTCGGGGGCTCCCATTTTGCCATCTGCACAAAAGGAGGGAGAGTAGAAACCAAGTGGGCGCCCAGCTTGGAGCGTGGGGGTGCGGGATGGGCGCCTGGCTCAGTGTGGGGGGGGCTCAGGGGATGGGACAGCGGGGAGGGCAGGGGGTGAGGGGTGCAGGGGATGTGGGGGCAGGGCGTGCAGGGCTGGGGGGAGTGTGGTGAGTGTGTGTGTGGGGTGTGGGGTTCAGGGGACAGGGGAGCATGGGGGTGGGGGGAGCATGGGGGTTGTGGGGTTCAGGGGAGGGGGAAAGTGTGGTGGGTGTGGGGTTCAGGGGGGAGCATGGTGGGGGAGGGAGCATGGTAGGTGCAGGGGTGGGGGGAGTGTGATAGGTGTGGGGTGCGAGGGGGTCGGGGGGACATGGTGGGTGCTGGGGCCCGCTCTCCCTGCTGACACTTCCCAAGGCCTGCCCCAGAGCACTGCTCGCTGGGGGCTGACCCCTAGAGGCATCCAGAACTACCTCAGTGGCTTGCTGAGTACTTGCGGGTTGGGCCCCTCCCAGCAACTCTGGAGGGAGGGGTGTGGGGCCCCTCATCTGCTCCATGTTGGGGTTCCACCGAGGCAACCTGGGCCATAGCTGTCTCTACAGCTAACAGCACATGGTGGCCCTGTCCCCTGGCCGCCTCCCCCCCCCCCCCAACGCCATGCTCTAACCAAACTCACCACGGCCTCGGGCCGGCAGCACCCCGGCCTCCTGGGTGGTCAGGTTTCCCTTGGCAGACGCCCCGCCAGCCCACTCTCCGAGGAGTGGGACAGGCACCGGGCTGGGGCGAGGCCCCCTGCAGAGTCCCCGTGCCCCACAGCCAGTGGGTCTCCCAGGCTGAGCCCCGCCCCGCCTTTGGCGGCACCCCCAGAAGGAGCCCCGCGCTGACCTGCAGGGCACAGCACAAAGCAGACGTGACCCAGGACCTTGACCCAGAAGGGTCACTCTCTCTCACCCTCTGGGACACCATGGCCTTGGGGCCTGTTAGGTTGGCTTCATTCTCTTTGCCCACCTTGACCTCAGCACCAAGAGCCATTTTCTCCGCGCCCCTTGGCCTGACATGCCCCCGAGGCGAGGGCTTCCTGAGGGCAGGGTCTGTGACCCCGGCACCCAGCATCAGGCTGACACTCGGGGGTCCCCAAAGTTGATTTATTGAGGGAAGGCTGGAGGCTGAGGGGCAGCAGGGGACAGGGTCCCAGGACACCGTGGAGGCCGCTGTGGCGAGCATCCGAGGCCGGGCCCCTCTGCCGTCCCCTGGGCTGGCTCCCGATCACAGGCCTGCACACGCGTGTCCAGGCGGGGCAGCTCAGATGCGGCCAGGGCTTGGGGCAGCCTCAGACGAAGGTCGCGTGGTGTGGGCTGGCCTTGGGCTTGGCGGGCCTGCCTGGGATGGGGCTCGGGCTCAGGAGGTCCGAGGTCAGGGGTCCCCCAGCCCGTGACCTCTGGGGGGCTGTCCGCACCCTTGGGACGCTGCTGCCCGGTCCAGGTGCCAGGCTGGCGACGCGGTCCACGTGGATGATGGCATTGACGGGGAGGCCCCGGCTGTCTCTGGCTCCACCCCCTGTAGCGGGGAGAAGAGAGAGACTGTCACCGGCTACAGACCGCACCCAGCCCTCCTCGAACGAGCACAGGGAACCTGTGCCCGGAAGGTCTGCCCGCAACACAGCCATCTGCAGGGCACCAACCTCGACCTCTGGCTCAGTGAGCGAGCCCCGGGCCTCGCAGGCGCCCCTGCCACCAGAACAGTGGGGACTCTCAGCAGACACACCACACGGTGCCGAGGGCCCAGCCTCGGGGGAGTGGGCGTGGTCACAAGAGGCTGGTGCAGGGGGACAGCAAGGGGGCGCCCTGGGTCCGTTCACCTGTGCCCCTCAGACACTCTGTGGCCTCCCCATGTCCCAACTGAGGCTCGGGAACAGAAGCCAGCCACCCGCGGAGGTCCCCAAGCCACCCTGGCCTGAGCCAGTGTGGCCCCTGATCCCTCCTGCTGGGGCTTTCTCAGGGTCACCCTCAGGCTGGTAGGGGGGCCTCAGGGAGGTGGGGGAGGGCTGCGGCCTTTGGCCATGCCAGGGGACTCGGAGGGGGGCGCTCTCCTGGGGCTGGTGGGGCGGACGGAGCACGGCGGGGGCTGTTCCGGGTGGGCTGGGTCCTCAGGGAAGGCCCCTAGCCAGCTGCTCCAGGCCTTCACCTGCGGGCCTCACCGTGGGGCTGCTCCGCAGGCGGGGGCACAGGCCTGGCGCCCAGCCACCCCCGCCCCAGCCCTCCCCTCCGGCCACCTGGTTGTCCTCCGGACTGTGGTCCAGGGAACACGTCTTCACCCTCGAAAACTCTTGAGTCCTTCCCAGCCTCTCCCCCAGGTCCTGGGCACCCCTGTCACCTCTCCCCACCCAGCCCTGGGCTGCCTGATCACCTTGGAAGCTTCCAGACTCTGGGGGTCACGTCTCCCAGCAGAGCCCCTGGAGGGCAGCAGTCTGGATGGAGCCCCCGGGGACCAGCTTGGGGTGGCCATGGACATGCGCAGCCTCAATCTCTTCACCGCACTCCCTGACTCCCTCTCGGGGGGGACCTGGTAGTATCCCGAGGGCTACTTCTGCAGGCTGCACTCCAGGGCCCTGGTCCGGCCGGGGTGGGCAGGAGTCCTGTCCTACCTGCAGGGGTGACCTTGGACCCTCAGGTGCCTACGGGGGGCAGGGGGAGCCCTAGGCTCCAAGCCCCGGCCCGCAGTGGAGCAGTTTCCCCAGCCTTGCTGGTGGAGGGCAACAGTTCCCTCCCTGTTCCCATGGCCCCCAGAGTCACCCGACCCCACTGCAATCCACACCTCTGGGGACGCCTCCCACAGCCTCCCAGGGCGGGTCCGGGCCTGCAGGCAGAGGCGCGCCTCCCCTGTGAGGGCTTCCAGCCCGACCTCTCAGTAACGAGTCAAGGAGGCAGAAGGAGGGCCTTTCACCCCGGCCTCCACGCAGATCAGCACCAGGCGCCTGGCCCGCATGGGTGACCCACACCCACAGAGGGCGGCCTGTCCTGTTGGGGCAGGCCCAGTGGTGACGGAACAGTGGGGGTGTAGAGTTCAGAAAAGCCGGAGGTCCAAGGTCCACGTGGCACAGTCCTTTAGGTGTTCCCAGACACCCCGCTGGGGCTTGCTGGGGTCTCCGCCTCCTCCTGCTCATCTCTGGGTTCCCGTGGCCCCAACACCAGGCTGCAGGGCCCAGGGGTGATGAAGCAGGGTTCATCTTCTCCTGGGACTTGGGGCACATAGAGAGGCAGGGATCTGTCCCCCTTAATCATCTGCCCCCGTTTTGGGCATCTGTCTGCAGCATGAACGGGCCTGTGGCCCCACACAGGCTCAGGACCCCAGCCTTCCCCTGTCCAGCCCCACATAGACCCCTGGGAAGACAGAGAGCAGCGGGGGGCCGTCAGGTCTTGGCCATGGGTCCCCGAACTCCTGGGCTACTCAGTGGGCTCAGGATGGAGGAAGGAGTGAGTGGCTCTGGAGACAGGAGAGTGGGTCGGCCCACGGGCCAAGGACACGAGTGTCACAGGGAGGGTGGCCGCAGTCCAGGCCTTTCCAGCCCTGCTGGGACCTGCTGTCCTGAGGGGGGGGCAGTGGCGGGCCTGTGATTCGGTGGCAGGACCTGGCCCCGTGTGGCTGGCTTCCCAGCGGTGCTGTGGGGACCCGCAGGGTTCCCATTTCCAAAGGGAGCCTGGTTCTGCTCTGTGCGTGAGGTCCGGTCCTGGCGAGGCTCATTAAGGTCCTCTGTCCCTTGTCCCTCAAACACCCAGAAGCTTGTCTCTTGCTCACTCGGGCTGCTCTGCTGAGCCCTCCTCTACCTAGGGCACCGGGACCTTGCCCCCGAGCACGGCCCTGCTGCAGCCCCGCTGCAATGTGGGACCCTCCCTGGGAGCCGTCCCGCCCTCCACGGCCCGTCTGCGGCCATCCATCCATCCCTGGGCCGCCCTTCACTGTCCACTAGTGTTCTCCGTGCCAGCAGGGCCAGGTCTGCTCTGGTCCTTGAGGCTCCGAGTCAGGACACCATGATCGCAGAGCTGGGCCCCTCCTCTTGAGGACAGCTTGGCACAGGGCTGCACGCAGGGGCCAGGTCCAGGGGCCTGGCTGGACTGCTTGGCCAACTCCAAGCGCTCCTTCAGGATCCAGGCCCAGCGGCCTGTCCCGTGGCCCTTCCTGACCCAGAGGGACCCTCTCTGTCCTCCAGAGACTTCACTGGGACTTCTGGCTCCCGTGCTCTGGATCACCTGTGAAGCTGCCCCCCAGAAGCCCCTATGGCACATGGAGGCGTGGACACCGCTGAACTGGAAAATTCAGGGGAGGGACCTTGGCCCCCAGCCCTTCCAGGCCCTGGGTTCCCTGCTCCGCCCACTTTCACAGAGGACGCCTGGGTCCCCAGCCAAAGCCCTGGTTCCAGCCCACGATACCTGGGTCCCCAGGCCCACTGGACTGTGTGACACGGCAGGGGGCAGGGGCTCGGGGATTCAAGTTCTTCATTCGGCAGGTCTGTACTGAGCGCCTGCACGGGGCAGCACACGGTGGGGGAGGGGCGTCTTCAGGGAGAACTGGGGCCACACGGCCAGGGGCCTGGCTGGACTGCTCAGCCACCTCCAAGCGCTCCTTCAGGATCCAGGCCCCAGGCGGCCTGTCATTCCCACTGAGACCCAGAGGTCAGGTGGAGCAGAGGAACGCAGGCACGGTGGAGGGACGCACAGAAAAGGCAGGTCCCGGAGCAGGGCTGGGCCTCGGGGCCCCAGGGCGTCTCCACCTCAGCAGCCAGGAGGAGGGACCTGTCACAGCCGCTGGGGCTGTGGGGAGGGGGCTGGGTGGCCTGTTCGGGGCCACACGGGCCAGGGCGGGGCCAGGGCACCGGAACAGGCTCCCCTAGCAAGGGGGGTTCCGGCGAGGCCCCTGGCAGAGGGCTCCCTCCGACACGTGGCCTGGGATTGGAGGCAGGCCCCCAGCGGTGACGTGTCCCTGACAAAGCCAGTCACCTCCGTGCACACCACGGTTTGTACTGGGGAGGACGGGGTGTCTGCCCCTGGGAGGCAGGCGTGCTCGGTGTGGGGGATCCCTCGGCCCCCCGGAAAGAAGGGACAGGCTTCTGCTAGAGAGAGCATCAGAAAGGGTGAGTGCACAGGTGAGGAGGGCTGGGGGCGGACAGGAGGCGGGGCCCTGGGACCATCCCAGGAGGCCTCTGTGTGGCTACCGTGGACCCAGCCGGAGTAAGACAGGCTTTCTGCGTCACCTGGGACGGAGCAGGTGGGACACATGGGTTGTGGCGGGGGGTAGGGAGGGGGGAGGGAGGGGGGAGGGGTGGGGGCTGACCACTGAGCAGCTGCATGCAGTCAGGCTCCCAGGCCAGCAGCCACATCAAGAGTTGTGTCTACCTTCATCATCAAGGTCAAGGCTGTGGCCCCTGGCAAGTGCACAAGGCCTCTGATGAACCCGTCACACCAGAGCCCCCGGGCTCCAGGCTCCAATGACCGTACAAGGCCCCCTTCTGGAGGAGGGGGTGCGTAGCCCTACTGGCTGTGCCCCTGTGGTCACCAAGGGGCCCCATAGTTGCTAAGGCCCGGGAGGGGCTCAACCAGGACCCTGACCCACACCTCCACTGCCAGCACGGCCAGACGGCAGCGAGGAGGAAACCCAGGCTCCTCTGGTGACTGCCGGGTCCCTGGGTGAGGGGTGGGGGCGTGGGGCCCTCCCGCATCACTCAGACAGAGGGGTAGAGAGGGAGAGATTTCTCCCAGTCCAGATGTCCCCTCGCAAAAGACTCTTCCAAATCCTGCGTGGTCAAGCCCTGTTCCCTGGGGTTCCCGGCCACTGACCCTGTCCTCATGAGCAGACCCCGGCCACGGGTCCAGCAGCACCCACGTGTGGTGGGAGGCCGGGGCTGGGGATGCTGGGGGTGCCAGGCAGCACTGACACCTCCCCTACTGGCTCTGACGCCCTCGCCAGAGTCACCAGAGTCACGTCAATGGGCCTGTTCTTCCCATGAGGAAGCAGGTGCCCTGGGGGCGCGTCCCCACACCCTACGTGTGTGTGCGGATGTGGGTCACTTCTCCCACCAGGGCAGAGACCAGCACCAGCCTGTGCACGGCCACGCAGGGCCCACGCTCGGAATCTGACTCCTGCTGGGACCCGAGGGCACACAGCCCTCCACACTGGGCCTCCGCAGGATGGGAACTGCCCGAGGGCGCCCACGATCTCCAGGGTGTCTTTGGGAATCAGGGTCAGAGCAGCCACAGGACTCACCGTCGGGCTGGGCGTATGGTGGGGGTGGGGGTGCTTTGCAGGGACTCACTGCTGGGGCCACACAGCCTCTGACAGCCTCTGCGCACAGGCGCAGGGGATAGCAGGCTGGGGGGATGGGCCGCGCGGTCCTCAGAGCTCACCCCCCTTCCGTGGGGGCGCGTGGCCGGCAGGGACCCCAGCACACTGCTTCTCCCCACGCAGACCCCAGCGGCCACTGCAGTGCTCAGGGACACTTCACGGCAACTGTCAGAATCCGTGAGAGTGACTTTGGGTGAAGCCGGTCCTCTGAGCCCTGAGAAAAGTCAGCGCTTCGTGAAAGATGCTCTTCACTCGCTCGATGGAGGAGCCTCGGGGGTGCGTTTCCTTTCAGGTGACGGGGAGGCACCCGACACAGGGCTTACCCTGGGCCAGCGGTCCTCCGGCACCAAGAGCCCCCGCAAGGCCACTGGCTTAGCACGTGTCCCACAGGAGGAGGCTCCTGGGCTCCAGGAAGACACGGTGGTCACAGACCCGTCATCACCCCTGGCGGCCCGCCTCCCTGCGGCCAGAGCCCCTCCCTCTCACAGAGCCAAGAGCCAGGAGGCCGGGAAGGCCTGGCTGGACAGGGCGGGTGCAACAGCCCCGGCGGCCATGTCCAGGGAACGGAGGGCCCCTGGCCTGGGCTCGCTGCCCGAGCTGACGGTCGATCTGTGGGAAAACAGCCCCCAGTGGGGTGAACCGTGTGAGCCAGACACAGCGGTGCGGCCTCTGAGCGCGAACCCCGCCCTGCCTCCCTCAGTGCTCCCTGCCAAACAGCTGCGTCTGTACACAGTATCTCTTGAGTGAGTGGCACTTACATCTTTATAAGCCGATATGCTAAGGCAAACCCATTGAAAGTGGAGAGAAATTTTCAGAAGGAAAAAAAGAGAGCTTTAAACCAGTCTGATGACACGATTTATTACTCCTGGAAGGACAGGCTTGGAGCGAAGAGCAGAAAAGGAAAGTCAGCCGCGGTGCAGACGTGCAAAGGCGCGACGTGGGGAAGGGCCAGGCCTCTCCTGGTCGGCGTCCGTGCGCAGGCCGTGCGGGGAGCCTGCCCACGTGGCACACGTCCTCCAGAGCACCCCAACACGAACGTATCTACAGAACGCACAGCGACCAGTGCGTGCCCGGCCCCAGATCCTGCGGTCCAAGCCGGACGGCCATCGGCCAGGGGCCCGAGCAAAGGTCGGCCTTCATGTCACCCCCAACAGCAGACCACAGCCCATGGCCGCGCATCACGGAGCACGAGGAGGAGAAAGGACAGCCAGGCGCCCTACCACGGTGTCCACTGTAAAGGTTCCTAGTCTACAGCACAGGGAGGCGGGACAGGTGCCGGGGGCCGGTGACGTGCGCGCGCGCGCACACACACACACACACACACACACACACACACACACGTCGTGACATGGATTCCGAGTGGGGCAGAGCCACCCCCGAAGGCCAGGAGCCCCGGCTCACACCGTGCACGCATGGCTTCCCCGCGCCACTCCCCTCCGCACCCGCTGTTCGGGCGTCCGTCTGAACACCTGTGCCCGTTCCAGGCCTGGGAACCCCAGGCCTTCCGAGCCCCCGGCCCCCGGGGCCAGACACACCCGCAGGCTCACGGAGTCAGGTGAGCATGCGCAGCGCCCCCTATGGGGGACCCGGATGCTCTTCCAAGTCACACGGGGCTTGACCAGTTGCTCAAGACAATTCCTATTTGGTTTTCAGTCTCGAGACTAAAACGCTAGAAATGCTGGCCATCCACATTTTAAGAAGAGCACGTACGTTTTCAGAGACTCCCCAGGCCTTGCCCGGAGGCAGGAGCGGCCCGGAGCAAGGGGGAGGCCGTGGGGGAGCGCCTCGTCTGTCCAGGCGGCCACCACTCAGACGCGCCACCCTTCCTGGGGCGTCGCACGGCCCGCCCGCTCACCTGGAGCCCCTCCCTCCTGAGGCGTCGCACAGCCCCACCCGCTCACCTGAGCCCCTCCGTGATGCGTCCTGGCCACACGCACACACCCTCCTTTTAGAAAAGGCAGAGGTGGCCCACGGTGACTGCGACCACAGAGGCCACGCGGGGCCGCCTCGCCAGGTAGAGGCTGTGGGCGGAGGGTGGCCTACCAGAGCTGCTTCTGCTTTATTGGGGACCACGTGGATGACAGTGGGCGGACGGCAGGGCTGCGGATGGTCAGGGGTGTGCGGGGGGGTCAAACCTGGAGGTACCTGGTCTCGGAGGTCCGGCCGAGTCCTGCGGGGTGGGGCTGGGCGGCAATAAAGTGCTGTTGGGGCTGCTGATGTCCCCCTCCCCCGTGAGCGTCAGGTCGGCCACGTGCTCGCCCTCCATGGTCTGGACGCCCCCGGCCTCGGCTTCCTGCACGTGGGGCACGGGGGTCTGGGGGGAACTGAAGGGCGGGCTGTCGGCCGAGCTGGGGCTCGTCCCTGGGCTCTCGAGGCAGTCCGGGACAGGCCCCCACGGCTCCTGGGCCCGGGGAGCCTTCTCCTTGCCATTGTTGGTCAGGCTTCTCCTGCCGAGGCCCTTGGCCGCCGTCGGCGAGGGGAGGGCCAGCTCCATGGGGCCGGGAGGCAGACGCAGAAACTCAGGGAGCACCAGGTCCTCCTTCCTCAGCAGCCCACGCTGGTCGTCTGCTCTGTTGCTCTGAGCTTTGGAAATGAGCTCAAAAAACTCTATTGGGGAAAAAAAAAAAACCCACAGTGACCAAGGTTTAGAGAGGCTCAGAGCCAAACATGCACAGCAAAAAGTTCACCGTTGGGAAGGCTCTGGTCGTGGGCCGTCCCACTGCCCTGAACGGCAGGCTGCGGGCCGACCGGGCGCTGCCGCACCCTCAGAACTGCGGGGAAGCCCCTCCCCGAGAACTAAGTCGTGTCAAGTCCAGACCCAAACAGACCAAAGTCCCTGTGGGACAGCGGTGGGAGGGCGCTTTGGCAGTGGGTCTGCTGCCCTTGCGCTGACCACCCTCGGAGGCCCCGCCCCCCCGACGGTTCTGGGGAGCACGAGCCAGCCGCGACCTCCGGGAGGGCAGCGTGCGAAAGCCCGGCCTCGAGGGGTCCCCACCTCTGGCCGAAGGTGGTCGGTCTCCCGCCCTCGGGGGTCCGCCGCCAGCCAGCCCTTCGCCTCCAGCCTCCTCGCTGCCTCCTCCCAGGCCCCGGCCCTCTTACCTGGGCCGAGCACCCGCCAACGCTGGGGTTCACCGTTCAAGGTAGACGGAGTCTAAGACTGAGCTCTCTCCAGCATCTAAGGTACACTCTGAACTTTTGCATAACGACCAGGAGTTTAAGATCCAAAGTCTTAATGAGGCTCGGCAGCGAGCAGTGAGCGGGCCTGTGTCCGCGAAGGCTGGAGGGGGCGGGGAGGCTCAGGCGGGCCTTCCGGGGGAGGCTAGCTGTGAGCCCACTGACTAGGATGCGCTCCCCGGGTCAAACTTCCGGCCACTGTAACAGCCGTTAGATTGGATTCTGCTGTTACAAGCTTTCAGAAGAAAAAGAAGTTTCCATAACAGATCACCTCTCCTTGGCCCCGTGGGCCACCCTTCTTCTCTCCCCTGCAGGCCCAGGGCGTGCAGGGCGTCCGGCCCCTCAGGCTTCCTCAGGGCCTCTGACCAGCAAGGTCAGCGAGCCCAGGGCCCTCCCCGCTGTCCCTTCCCCCGCACGGGCTCTCGTGCTGCGCCCCTCGAGGGCCGTCCCTGGCTCCTAGGGGCCCGACGCTCAGCCTGAAAGGTGAGAAGCGTTACACCGGGGGCCACGGCCTGACGCAGGGGTGAGGGGTCTTCTCAGTGTGGCCGGGACACCGCCCTTCTGACGTCACTGACTCAGAGAAGGTTCTAACGGTTGCCCTGGAAAACTGACATTGCATTCACTAGAAAACGCGGAAGTTTTAAAAAGCACACATACCCTCTGCTTCGTCCAAATTAATTTTCTGATATTTTTTTTTCCCAATCTTTGCAATAGATTCTTCTCTCTTTGAAAGCCGGGGATCCCTAGCATTTTTTCCATTTTCTCCTTTTATTTTAATAGAATTAGACTTGCCTAGCGTCCTCTCCTCTCCCTGCATTAGGAGGAAAGTCAGAGCACACACAGCCCGTCAGTTAGAGACAGAGGACCCCTGACACATCGCGTCGACACATGCTTTACGTGCCTTGCGGAGAAAGCGGTCGCAGTGACGACGATGACAGAAACACCCCACCCCCGACACGGGGCAATGGAGAGCCAGCAGCCCAGGGTTGGGGGAGTCGGGCCCCTGCAGGGGAGCAGGTCGGGGCCGGCCCGAGCAGAGAGCTGGCGGGCGCCATGGGCGACAGGCAGAGGGGCATGAGGGGCCCGGCCCGAGCCGCGCCAACCCGGGGCGAGGAGACCGGGCGGGCGAGGGCAGAGGGGATTACCGTAGCCGAGTGGTTTCTGGAGCTGGAATTTGCTGCCACGTTCTGTTTGCCTGTGGGTACTGAACACAACGAGAACTACGATGACGCGTAAACCCACCCGGACGGCTGAGGAGGATCACGGCACACGGTTTTGAGGGAAGGCTGAGAAGCCCAAAGCTGTTAGAGGCCTCTCATTTAAGAAGCACATACAGGCCGAACCGCTGGCTCAGAACAAGGGACGAGAGACGGCCGCTCCCACCCACTGCGTCTGCGTCTGGGGCAGGGGCGCGGCGGGGGGCGCGGTGTCTCCACCCTGCAGTTATGGGCACTTTTTGGACGTGATGAATAAAAGCTCATTTCGGGTACTGTTTGGTAGGAAAATTCTCTAGAAAGCAGACGATTCTCACGTTTATGATGTGTTTTCAAATATGGCCGTTGCCCCAAGTCGTAGAGGAGCCGCAGCGCTCCGGCCCGTGAGCGGCTCGGCACCTGCCTGTAGCGTCACTGTCACCCCCCCCCCAGCCACCAGGCCCCCGAAGGAGCACACAGCATTCTCTAGAATAGAGGCGGGGCCGGGACGATCTCTTCTCCGCACCAAGGGGGAAGAGGAGCAGGAGGACGAGCGGCCCCCCGAGGGGACAGAGACATGTGAGCCCAGCTGCAGTGCAGAGCAGAGTGTACCCTTGCCGGGCAGCAGCCAGGAAAAGGAAGCCGCGGCCCTACGTCACACCCAGTAGCTCCTTGCAAAGCATCTCTTCACCCGGGGACTCAGCAGACAGTTCCAGAAAGCCCTCTCCGGGAGGCATGCTTCCTACTGTCCTCCCCTGGGTGTCCTGAGGACAGCACGGGCCCCTGAGGCAGACTGCTGACCCCGAGGCTGGGCGCCCGGCTGTGGGGACCCTGGCCTGCGTCCCTCGTGCATGGGACCTTGAGGCTTCCCAGAGGGGAGCGCTCTCTGGCCAAAGGCCTAGACATGGGGCACAGTGGAGTCTCGGAGCAATCCTGTGGGGGTCCCAGCAGGCCTGTTGCCCCTTCTTACCGCTGGGAGGCCACGTTCGTGGCTCCCGGAGGGAGGCCCTCGTGCCCACGGTCAGGGCTGGACCAGGCTGGGGCTGGACCCTGCCACAGCAGGGGACTGCCAGGCCCTGGGAGGCCCTAGATGAGGACTGGGTAGCAGGGCTGGGGGCTCTCGGGAGGCAGAGTGAAGGGGACCCCAGCAGGCAGTGGAGGGCCCGGGGCAGCCTCAGGGCCTCACTTACCTCTCCCTCTGGAGGGGTCCTTCTCCTCCAAGATGACCCGCTGCCCGTCCAGACTGGATATGGGGGCGCCGAGGTCCAGCGGCTCCTTCTCTCCACTCTAGAAGCAGAGATGGTGCATGAGGTAACTCACCTGGGTCGGAACTTTCTGGAGCGGTGGCGTGCGGTCCGGTGGCTGACAGGAGGGCCGTGCCGGGCTTGCTGCGCTCACGTGCCAGGTGTCCCCAGGGCCTATCACCTCAGCAGGGCTGCCTCAGGGCGCTCCGCAGGTGCCCAGCCAACACGCAGGGGACCTTCCTGGGGCCGGCCACGCGCTGCTGACATGGGTAACGAGGTCCGAGCAGTGGCAGCCTACGGAGAGGCTGGCGGCCTGAGGGATGTGCGTGCACAGGGCTGCTGGCCTATGCCTCGTGGAACCAGACCGGGACGGGGTGGGGAGGCGCTTGGCAAACCCTGCAGACGCCTCGGTCCACAGACCCGACATTTGAAACATGGCGTGGCCTCTGCACACTGCTCCTTGCCTGGACAAGGTGAGCCTGAAAACCTCCCTGAGCCTCGGACGCGGTTGGAGGGTGAGTGACGAGTTGCAGACAAGCGGGCAGAGGCGACAGCGCACAGGGCCACCCAAGGCCCCGGGGCGGCACCCTCACTGCGGCCGCAGGGCCTGCCCTTCTCTCCTCGGGGAGGCCACGTCGCTGGCCAGGCCACGCCGCCATGCAAAGAACGGAGCCTGAACTTGCACTTTGCAATTCCCTCAGTCGAGAGAACAGTGAAGGCGGCCGGATGCCAAGCCGGAGCGACTGGCACCAGACACGAGGAAATGGGCTGACGGCCAACGGGTCTGCCCTGTCTCCGCGTTCCCTGCCCGCGTGGGCCCCACTCACTGAAGACGCCCCCTCTGTCACAACCCACCACAAGAATCCCCCGTGGCCGGAGCCCCGAGGCAGCTGACCCGCTCTCCCCAGCAAGAGTCTCGGCAGCCAGAAGCAGCTCCCCCAGTGACAAGCCCCAGACCAACCCCCCTCTACAGAAAGGGAAACTGAGGCAGAGAGCAGCGAAGCCCGGGCTCAGGGTCAGCAGCCCTCCCGGGTGAGCCGGGGACGGGCTTCGGGCCGCCCTCAGGCCGCCTGTGAACACTTAACGCGGCCCCTCGTTCATCTCAAAGCTCTTGAACAATCTGGGGCCCGATTCAGAGACGATGAAAATCCTCAAAATACTTGAAATCGCAGATCGCTCTGGTAAAGTTCATTTTCTGAAGGAAGAGCACAGGGCGGACCCTGAATCGCTAGCCACCGAGCTCCGTGCTGGGCGAGGAGGGCGCGCTGGCGCACGTCGGCCATCTCGCACAGACCAGGTCGCAGTCGTGCGGGCTTCCTTCCTGCCCCGGGACATCCCCACAGACGCCGCCCGGTCACAGGGAGAAGGGACCCTGCCTGGCCCACTCTGGCTTCTCTGCCCCGCGTGCGGCCTCCCTCACTCACTCACCTTGCACCCCAGGGGCCCTGCTCAGAAAGATTTACATCTGCGAGCGCACACGGGACTCAGGAGACAGAAAGAAGAGGGCGTGCCTGAGGCCCTCGGCCGAAGCCGGGCAGCTGCGGGGCGAGCGGGCCGTACCCGGGCCCCGGCTCCCTGCCAGCTGGTCAGCTCTGCACATGGCAGGGACACTCCAGGACTATTTAGTGGTTTGGTCCTCGTTTTGGTGTCTCTGGGCCAAGACCACATCTCAGCTACCACCTGGAGCCCGCGGGGATGACAGGGGTGTAAATAAACAAGGGGCATTTCAGCCCATAGGACACCTGCCCCCCAGGGCCTCGGCGTGTCCCCCCATCCCACACACCCAGGTGGGGAGCGCCAGGCCCGCCCCCCGGCCCACAGCTCACACCAGCGAGCAGCCGCGGAGTGTGCCGCGTGGGGAGCACAGCCACAAGCCCCCCAGGCCACTCACCAGCCTGGCCACCAGCTCACTCAGGTGCAGGCCGTACTTGGCCACCACGGGCCGCAGAACTTCGGTGACGGGCTTCGTGGGCTTGGCCTTGAGTCCCACTGACCGGTTGATCGGAACCAGATCCAGCCTGGTTGGAGGGGGAGGACCGTGAGCGTATTTGCTGCAAACGTACACTCAGATGCTCCTTCTCAAGGACAGAACAAAGTGCGCCCACAGGCGACCCGTGCACCGTGGGGTTCAGCGGCTCAGTGGCAGGCCAGGGCCAGGGAGCACCTTCGGCACGGGCAGGCAGTGGCGTCTCTGGAGTCTCGAGGGGGCTGCCGCACCCGGCAAGGCCTGGGCCCCTCTCGGCCAGGGCCAGCTCCCCCTGCCCCCAGGGGGACCATCGGCGGGCTCCTGGGGGCTCTGTGCAGCCGCCGCCACCCCCCCAGCCCACAGAGCGGGTACCTGGCAGGGACGCCCCAGAGGCAGGCGTGTGGCCCTGGGGACCCCATGGAACAACACTGGCATTTTTCGTACCGAAACAAAGTCCGCTTTTCCAGCCGTAGGTCCCGAGACTCCAAGATGCTGCTGTCTTGATGCAGCACCAGAGGCTTTGCAACACGTGGACAGAACAGAGACCCGAGTGAGAGCGGGCAGGAGGGTGCACTGTGCACAGGCCGCGTCAGGCCGAGGCCGCCAGTGGCAGGGTGGTCACCCGGGGGCCTGGGCAGCTTCGGTCAGCAGGACAGACAGAGCCGCTGGCCCCCACTTCCCCTGCCCCACCCCCAGGGCAGGCCCCCCCACCCCGACTCCACCCCTCCCCGGTAGCCCCCCACACCCACCTTGGGAAGGGCCCCTACCTTGTCCCCGCCCACCAGGAAGAGGTCCACCGCCGCCCCGTTGATGCCATGTCGCTCACAGAGCCCAGCCAGGACCTCCTTGATGGACAGCCCCGCCCTGACCACCACCGCGCAGGACGTGCCATCGGGGAGCTGGATGCAGCAGTGCCTGGAGGCCTTGTCCCGCTCGGGCACCGAGGTCCTGCAGGCCTCCGACTGGGGAGCCGGGAGACGCGTGTCAGGACAGGTGTGTGGCCCCCCGAGAAGGGCCCTCCGCTCTAGGTCGGTGGGGCCTCTGAGGGAAGGCAGGAGAGAGCGGCTCCCCGCGCTTCTGTCCTGTGGTCCTGTGAACCACCCCCCCCCACCCCGTCCGGGCCGTGCCTCAGGAGTCTCCGTGCTCTGAGCAGGATGGGCCCTTTTCGTGTCGTTTTCAGGGGGTCTGCGTTGGCCCCTGGCGCTGGAGGCAGACGGGGTCGCTCTGTGGAGCCCACCCCAGCCTTGCAGCCCGTGGCACTGGGGCCCCACCAGGCCGGCTGGATCGCACGCCGAGGGCCTGTGGGCCCCGCTCAGTCTGGGAGGCCCCTCTGCTGCCTCCCCTGCTCTTCCAGCTGCTCCCACCCGGGCTCCCGGGACCACAGCCCTCCCCTGGAGGAACGGGCTGTGGACAGCACACGGGCCTGAGGCTGGGCTGCGGGAGGGGCAGGCGGGGACACGCCACTGAGGGAGGAAGATGCCCCCAACAGACACCAGCCAGCAGGTCAGAGGAACCAGTGAGGGCTACTTTGTCCTGACCCTTCCAGATACTGCTCAGTGCTCGGGAAGTGCAGGGGCAGGGCCGTGAGGGGCACGGTGGGGGCCTTGGCTCCACCTCTTCTAGGGGCTGGCAGACCACTCCCCCCACCCCCCACCACTGCCCAGGCAGCATGAGGGATGGGCCCAGGCATCAGGTGCCCTTCCTGCCCAGAGGATGCTCGATACCCCTCTGTGGGCGAGGCTGTGGCCCCCGCTCGCCCACCCGCAGCAGTGCGACACACGTGCAGAAGGGGGAGGGCAGGGCAGGGGAGGCAGGCTCCGGGGCACTGCGGGCCGAGGTTTCAGAAATAACCGTCTGTGATTTCATCATCTGCATTATTCATGGAGCAAGCCGGGAGCTCGGGACATGGCTATTTAGTGCTCGGTCCCAGCACCAGGACCCACACCCGGATGTGGGGGCTCCTGAGTGGGATGTGGACGAGGGGCCAGCCCGTGGCCCTGTGGGTGCAGCAGACCCTAGGTCCACCAGTGACGGCTGCCTGGTCTCTGCGTGACAGAAATCCCTGGGGCCCTGACGTGGCTTCAGGAAACGGGCTTGTGTTCCCACGGCACGGGTGCAGCAGCTAGCGCTCTTTGTTACAGGCCGGGTTCGGTGGCCTGCTGGCCGGCAGCAGGTGACTGGCCCGGCCGTCCCCGCTCGGAGTGGCCCGTCTGCGAGCACAGGCCAGGGCGCGGTCGGCACCGCTGCGAGACACCAGCCAGCGGCCAGCAGGTGCCCCAGCGCCCCGTCTGCCCCTCAGCCCACCGAGAGCGGGGCACGGCCGGCAGCCAGCCCGCCCCACGCGCAGAAGCCCGACGCAGGGAGGCAGGCGGTGACAGATGTCCGCACGTGAGACACAGAAAGCCTCAGAGCGCTCTGTCTGCCCTTAGTGGGAGTTCAGACTGGGAAACTTGACGGGGCGAGAACAGGACGCCGCCAGCAACAGCGCTGGAAGTATGCTCCGGGCCCGAGCAGCACCCCTTCCGGTGCCCAACGGGTCCCCCCGCCAGGGGCACATGCGTCCGTTAGACTGTGTGAGCGTGGGCTTCTCATGGCTAAACACGGGGGCAGATTTCTAGAATCCACTGTGGCCTTTGGGACGGGGGCGGCGGTGACTTACCAGGTCCAGGCTCCCGGCAGAGGACACGGAGCCCTGTGACTCCCGGCGGGCCAGGCCTCCGTTGGCGTGCGGGGCTTCTTGAGGAGGGAACACAGTGACTCAGCACCCACGGCCGGCTTTACCCCCCTCCGCGCTCGATGCAGGGCTGACTTCCTCGGTCACGTCCCCAGCCCCTTCGTGCAGAGCAGACCAGGGACACGGAGGCGCCGCCTCAGCTAGGCTGTGCTCTCTGCCCTGCCCTTGGCCGCAGCCGGTCCCCAGACACACAAGCACGCGCTCCTGAGGCGGGGGGATTTTCACTTTGACACGTGGCTCCTGGGCCGAACCGACAGAGCGAACTCCCCGGCCAGTCACCGTGTCTCCACCCGCGCTCAGCGCCCGGCCGCCCGCAAAGCGCTCAAGTGATCCGACAACCACGCGATCGCCACCGACCGGACTCTCCCTGACCTCCGGCCAACCTAGCGGTCCTGAGCATGGACACTGAAGGGCCTGTTTGTGACACAGGACCTGCTCCCGGTCACGCTGCTGTGCAGGCTGGGGCGCCAGGAGGCCGCCATCGCCAGTCCCACTGCCCTCCTGGCCCACTGGCCCGCCTTCAAAAGCAGCAGATTCCCAGATGACCAAGTCAGACTTGCTGGGGAGCGCCCTAGAATCCGGGTTTAGGGGCTGTTCCAGATGGTTCCCCAAAGATCTGCCAGGCGCAGGGACCCCAGACTCCTGCGTGGGCAGCCATTGCCGTCCCCCGGGTTCTCAGGGGGCCCCAGCCCCGTCTAACAGCCACTCCTACCCGTGTGGTCTCTCACTGATTGGATTCTGCAAGTCTGTCCACTCACAGTGTGTCCCCAGGACCGCTGGGTCACTGCTTAGCTCACAACCTTCCTAAGCTGCCATCTGTACCACGGGCACAAGAAGGCTTAGCTTCGGGCTGCTCTGAGGAGGAGATAGAACATGCCCGGCACAGACCACCTGGCACAGCACAGGCCCGGTCCCAGGTGCTGCCACCCCCCACCGGCGCCTCCAGTGCTCCCTGCTGTGCTCCCTCCATAAATGCCGACTCACACCTGGGGACCACAGGCCTGGAGCCTCTGGCTGATCCCTGGAAAATCACACCTTTCTCAGAATCCCTCAAGAGGAAATCCTTCCAAAGCCTTTCCGCCGTCCGCCTCCCGCACCTGGCGCAGACCGCTCCCTCCCTGCCTCGTGCGGAAGTGGCTCTCACCCCTGCGCTCCACCTCCCGGGACAGCCTGACCCTCTCACAGTCTGTGAGCTACACGTAAGGAAGAAGCCAACAGAGGAAACATCTAGCGGGGCCACCTGGCAGATCTACGACCATAAACTACAACTTAGAAAGCGGGGGGGGGGGGGGGGGGGGGGGGGAGCAGGGGCTCCAGCCAGGACCCCACGGCTCCGGAGTTCCAGCCCCGCTTCGGGCTCTGCGCTGACAGCTTGGAGTCTGGAGCTGCTTCTGATTCTGTCTCCCTCTCTCTCTGCCCCTCACTTGCTCGCGTGCGCGCTCTCTCTGTCTCTCAAAGATGAATAAACATTAAAAAAAAAAAAGAAAGCGCGGACGGCCAGACTGTGGTATTGCACTTAGAAACTCACGAAGGCTCTCTCACCCCCACGCACCCCCAGAAGGCTGCCCAGGCAGAAAACCCAGGGGCCGTCTGGGTGTCTCGTAGTTTCTGCTCTTCCCCATTTCCTACCAGGAGGGCAGGAGAGGATCAGACGCCGCCCCCGCGCCCGCAGGGTGCCCTGGCCTGAGCGGGAGTGGGTTGGAACGCACCCTCACCCGCTTTGGCAAAAGGCACTAAGGCCGCCCTGTTCCAGCCCGGCTGGTCCACCCCCCGAAGGGCTACGCCGCGGACACAGGGCCGCATTCCGCGCGCCCCGCACACGCCCTCCCACGCGGCTGGCGGACCGGCCAGGCCACCCCGCCTGCGCGCCGCGCACCGTTTGCCTGCTCGCCGTGCTCCTTCTTCTTCTGGGACCGGCCGGTGCTCCGGGTCCTGGACCAAGAGAAGAAGGCTCCTCTCCTCCTCCTGTCGCTGTCCTCCTCCCCCAGCGCTTCATGCAGGGACCGCCCCGATCTCGATTTTCCGCTCAACTGTCATCCAAGGGAGACATTAACATAGCGTAACATTATCAAAGATGTTTTTTCATGTTTATTTAGAGAAAGAGAGAGCAGGGAAGGAGCAGAGAGAGGGGAACATAGAGAATCCAAAGCAGGCCCCAGGCTCTGAGCTGTCAGCACAGAGCCCGACCCGAAGCTTGAACTCACAAACTGCGAGATTATGACCTGAGCCTAGTCTGACGCTTAACCGACTGAGCCGCCCAGGCGCCGCCCGGCATGACAGTACCTTAACCTTATGTCAAGTGAGAGGAAGCTGGCAGGGCTGCAGGGGCCCGTGGGGCGCAGCTCTACAGCGGCTGGGACCCCGCCCCCAGCCCAGGAGGGCTCTGAGTCCTGGTGACGCGGGCCCCCCCGCCCCCCCCCCCCGCAGCTCCCATCTGCCCGGGGGCGCGGCGGGCGCACAGGCACCTTCTTGGGCGTGGACGCGCCCGAGTGCTCCGAGCTGACGCTGCCCTTGGAGGCGGGGCTGCTGGGCACCTGCTGCGCGTCGGGGAGCGAGCGGCCCTCCACCTCGGCCAGGACGCACTCCTGGTAGAGCTGGGACTTGAGGAAGCGAGCGTAGCTGTCGAACTTCATCAGGTTGAAGATCTGCAGGGCACACGCCACGCGTCAGACCCACACGCCGCTGGGGAGCCGGCCGGCCCGCTGCAGGGAGAGCGCAGGCCCCGCACGCCCCCGCCGCCCACGGGACGTCGGCACCAGGACTGGGTTCCGGGCATCCACCGTGCAGCCATGGACAAGCCTCGCTTTGGTGAATCAGAACGAAAGCAAGGAACCAGGAATCTGAAGGAAGGGGGAGCTGCCTGGAAGCTACTGTCCTCCATTATTTGTCACACTGTTTGGAGGGTTTAGCTCCAGAGGTGCTCTCTGAGAAGGCCGGTGGCTCACGCGGCTCACAAATAATATTTGTTATTGTAACAAACAACTGTGCACCCTTTTAATCGCTGTGACATCTTAGAACCGAAAAACCTCGGGGCCCGCACACCCGAGGACCTGTGACGTCACACAGGCGTAGGTGCCCGTGACCACGGACGGGGCCCCAAGCCCCCACAGCCACCTCCGTCGGCGCCCCCCCCACCCCGGCCTGGTGTCCCGCGAGGAGGGAGCCCTGGCGAGGGGTCCCCCGTCACCTGGAGCTGCTGCTCCTTGAACATGTCGGGGTGCGGCGCACTGAGAATGTCGTCCGCCAGCTGGGCCTGGCTGTCGATGTTGACGGGAGTGGTGGCCTTGCTGCACAGGAACTTGCTGAAGATCTCGCGGGCCCTGTAGGAAAGCTGACAGCACACAGGCGTGAGCGGGCCACGCGGGCCACGGCCCCCGCCACGTGCAAGGCTGCCGCTGGCCTCGTTGTGGGCCAAGTGCCCGGCGCAGGCCCGGCACCGCAGATGCGGCTTCCTGGGGCCCGGGGCGCTGCTCGCTCCAGGAGGTAGGGGCCAAGCCAGGAGGAGACTTTCCACCCAACACACTCCTCCCTGTTTCCAGTGGGCGCTGCTGCAGCCCAAGGGGCACCGTGCGAAGACTCAGGGGACTCAGCCACGCCACACTCGGGGTGCTGGGCAGAGGAGCGGCCTCGCCTGCAGCGGGAAGCAGGCGCTCAGACGCACACGCTTAGGGCGCTCTCCTCCGGGGATTTAAGTCCCACTCCAACACGCAGAGCGGCAGCGCGGCCACGGATCAGAGCGTCACAGGCATTTCCACAAACCACATTCAGGCAAAATTAAACGTCAGGTATATTAAGAAACCTATTCTGAAAAAGAAATGCTTTTCAACGACCACCTGAGAACATAATTCACAGGACCCAGCCCGCCCCGGACTCCGGCTCGTGGCCGGAGCCCCCTTCCCGGCGTGAACACTCACCTCCTTCTTGTCGTGCGCAGGGACATGGGTGAAGCACTCGCACGCCTGCCAGAACAAGATGTTCTCCTCGCTGAACTCCTTCCTCAGGAAGTCCTAAGAGCAGCGCCGTCCATCAACCCTCCCGCGTGGTCAGCTGGTTCCCAGCATCCGGCCTCCTCCCGAGCCCTCCCTTTGCTCCCACTTCCTCCTTCCGTTTGCCTTCCGCAGGCACCGGGGGCTCCAGGATCCCCCCCAACTTTGCCGGGGGCCCCGGATCGTAGACTTAAAGCTGCCCCCACTTTGGGACCGCCCTGGCGCTCACAGCTGGTCCCTTGCAAACAGGGCGCCCTTCCCAGGAGCCGGACTCGCCCCGGGGAGCTTGGCCAGCATTTTCCGGAGGCTCCGAGCTCCCTGCTGTGGGGAGACCCCTCCGCCCCGGCTCCCGGTCTGGAGTGTGACGAGCAGGTGGGCGGGGGGAGACCCGGGGGAGGGCTGCTCGGTGACTCCTCCGCCACCGTCCTTGGGGTGCGGGCCCCGGGTCCGTCTCGAGGAGCCCCGACAGAGGGTGCAGATGGCCCCCTACTCACGGAGAAGTAGCGAATGCCCAGAGGGTCCTGCAGAAGGCGCTCAAACGACACGGCCCAGCTGGCGGCCCTCCTCTCGCGCAGGCGCCGGCAGCTCTGGACGCTGGGGAGGCTGGCATTGCTGCTGAGGCTGTGGTCGCTCGCCCGCTCCTTCAGGTCAGCGCCGGCCAGCTCTGCGGGACCAGCACAGACCCCCCTGCACACGGGGCCCCGCGCCCGCCCGGCCTCGCGGGGCCCCCCGGGCGTCTTCTCTAACACACACACTCGGTCACCGAGCGCCCACGGTGTCCCGGCACTGGACTGGGGACGGGACACAGGGTGGGGGACAAGACGATCCTGGGGCCTCACGCGGCCACACGCGCACACAGAGCCAACGCCGCAGACAGGACAGGGCTCCCTGGCGACTCGGTCGGTGAGCTCGGGAGGTGCTGCGTCACCGCGGGGTGAGAGAGAGAAGGGGGCTCCGCGCGGGGAGGGGACGTGTGCCACGTGGAAGCACACACGCGTGTGCCCCGTCCTGCACGGGCGCCAGCCTCCACGTAAAACACTCTAGGACTCCATGAGCACACGTGTCGTTGGGACACCTGACGGGAAGCCAGCCCAGCGTGGAAAACGCCACGACTCCCAAGCGTCTACAAGAACAGCCCGGGTTCCCTCGTGTTTTCTGCCAGTTCCTGAATAACCCGCTCCCTTCACACAGGGAAGGGAGACCCGCCGTCTCCCACCTCGTATCAGCAGCCGCTGGCCTCCGGGCCCCACAGGGCGAAACCCGAGGGGGAGGTCGCAGGCCAGTCGGAGCAGGGCCAGCACACTTTCTGCCGTGGACGTGTCCCCTTCTGTACGGACAGCTGGTCCCACTGTCCCCCACAGGGCTGTTCCCTCCCCGGTCCCAACACCGCAGACGCCGAAGGCTGCGCCACAGCCTGCGGACCCCAGGTGACCGGGACGGGAGGCTCCGGGTGTGAGGCCTGGAGGAGGCTGACCAAACAGGTCTCCTGCGCGGCAGCCCGTGTCCCTTCCCCGGTGTGGCTGCGAGAAGTGGCAGGAGGGGCCCAGGGGCCCGGTCAGTCGGCACCGGCTCTAAGTCAACCACCACAAAGGTACCTCCTTCGTGCCGAGGGGCCGGACGTGGGGGAGGCGAGGGCCGGCGAGGCAGCGGGAAGCCGCTCCGTGTTCCGAGCCCGCCGGCGGCCTCACGGACAGCAGTGGGCACAAGCTGGCCCTCGGCCGCCACGACACAACCGGAGCCCAGACGGCCTCCAGGAGGCACGACCTTGCTGGCCCAGGGTCAGACGGCCAGGGAAGCACCCCCGGGTGGGTCAGACTGGACTCACCTGGCGGCGAGGGCCCCCCGGGCAGGACTCCTTCAGAGCTGAAGAAGCATTTAGATGGGAAAAGAAAGGAGAAATACAAAGCCAGAGAGCAGCAACTTCAACTGCAACGGACACGTGTCAACGAGGGAGAAGATCGGACAAGGCCCGAGAAAGAGCTGGGACACTTCTCGGAGGCGCCTTCGAGCGGCGCATGGGCGTGAGACACGGAGCCTCGGGGCAGCCCCACGCTGCTCCCCGAGGACGGCCCGCGGCGCGTGCCCACTGCGGCCCCCAGAGCGCTCGGCGACTCCGCCGTCACGGGGACGGGCCGCCTGGCATTGCCCTGGTAACGGTCCCCGTGCACAGACCCCCCCAGCAGAGAACCGGCCGTGTCACCCTCACACGCCGCGGGCTGATCGGTGTCAGGCGGCCGCAGGGAGGGGGCGAGACCACCTCACCCCAGCACACGTCCCCGAAGATGTTTATCAGAACAGGGCAGGCTGGGGGGCCCCGGGGCGCACATCCGACTCTTGATGTTCTCACCGTTGTGAGATGGAGCCCCACATCGGCTCTGTGCTGAGCGTGGATCCTGCTTGGGATCCTCTCTCTCTCCCTCTCCACCCCTCCCCTGCTCACACTCTGTCTCCAAAAAACCCAAAAAAACTGACCCAGTTGAGCTGAGTGTAAAAGTTCACATGGAAAACTAAACGTGAAATGCTGGGAAAACAAGCCGAAGCAGAGCCAGCAGCAGGGCCAGCAGCCCGTCCCGGGGGGACGGGAAACCCCCTGAAGAACCAAGTCAGTCCCCTTCCGGCACTCCAGATTCACATGCGAGAAAATCCAACCCGAGGAACCGTGGCGGAGAAGGCATGAGCCGCAGCGGCGAGAGGCCGGACGGAGCCCAGGCCACACCGCAGCCGCCGCAGGGGGCCGCAGCCGGCGGCGGGCGGGGGGGGGGGGTGAGGGGTCAGAGGTCCAAGCGTCCAGTTACACAACAGTGGGGGGTGGGGACCCTGCGGCTCTGACAGCCGTGACGGGAGCGGCCCTTACAGGCCCCGTCCGAGAACAAGTGGACGGTGTGGCCCGGCTGTGCCGTGGCCGCTGTTGGCCCTCAACCAACATGACGTCGGGGTCGACTGTCCTTTGGTGAGAAATGAAAGCGAAATAAACACCATAAACGAAGTCAAAAGACAAAGTGTGGGAAATACACAGGACCCGTTACACAGATAAAGGACCGAGTTCCTTTATATTCAAGAGCACCTGCACATCCACACGGAGAAGCCCAACGAAGCCGAGCAAACCGGAGGAGCAGGCGGACGGCCGCTGCGCAGGGGCCTGAGATGCTCCTCCGCACGTGCAGACGTGCTAGCCGCGCCCCGAGGAGCCAGAAGTGAGTTTAAACTATAGGGCGTCCTGTACGTCACTGACCGGTGGGGTCTGAGGCACTTCCCCGCTGTATTTTACACTCATAAGTGAGCTGGTTCTCACAAAATGAAGTAATTTTTAAAATAGTCTAGGGGCACCTGGGGGCCCAGTCGGTTGAGTGGCCGACTTCAGCTCAGGTCATGATCTCACGGTTCATGGGTTCGAGCCCCACGTTGGACTCTGTGCTGACAGCTCGGAGCCTGGAGCTGCTTCCCATTCTGTGTCTCCCTCTCTCTCTGCCCCTCCCTTGCTCGTGCTCTGTCTCTCAAAAATATATAAAATTTAAAAAATTAAAAAAGAAAATAAAACACTTTGTTAATGGGGCACCTAAATGGCCTGGTCTGTTAAGCATCCAGATCTTGATCCCAGCGCAGGCCATGATCTCAGGGTCGGGGGGGTCAAACCCTGTAACAGGCTCTGTGCGGAGGGTGGAGCCTGCTTACGATTCTCTCTCTCCCTCGGCCCCTCTCCCCCTCCGATGCTCTCCCTCTCTTGCCCTAAAACATAAAAAGTAAATTTAAAAACACCAGTCTGTGAAGTACAGCCGGAAACATCCTTCCTCCAGCTTTTTCCCTGGAGGCAATAAAGGCTGAGCTGAGAACTGAGGGTGGGCACAGGTAACTGGCCTCAGGGGAGCGGGAAAAGCCTTCCGTGAGGGGCCAGATGGGCAAAGGCCCTGGGGCAGAGGAGGCGAGGCGCACAGCCCACAGCCGGTGTGTCTGGGCTCAGGGGCAAATGCTGAGGGCCAGGAAAGGTGGTGAGGCCACAGAGCATGGATTGTACCCTGGGGCGGGGGGGGGGGGCATGCAGTGAAAACGAAGGGAAGTCAAGAGGACACTTTTCCCCTCACAGGTCCCTTGGCCTGAGCTCTGTCCCGGGAGGAGGCGGGGGCACAGGCAGTGAGGGCAGGGCGGCCAAGAGACCTGCGGACGGAGCCGCCAAACCCCATCGCAGGTGCTGGTGCTTTTGATTCTCAAATACACAGGTGTCTGGGTTCCCACCACGCCAGCGGCAGAGTGGTCTGGAACCCTGCCCTCCTCGATAACCTGGGCCGCGGGCCGCAGCGGGGACGGACGCCTGTCACCCCGGGCTGCGGGCTGAGTGCGAGGGTGCATGAGTGAAGGACACCCCTGAACGAACGGAGGGCTGGAGGACTTGTATGTTGAGTACGCTCATTTAAACAATTTTTTATTTATTTTGACAAAGAGAGAGACAGAGCACAAGCAGGGGAGGAGCAGAGAGAGAGAGGGAGACACAGAATCGGAAGCAGCTCCAGGCTCTGAGCTGTCAGCACAGAGCCTGACATGGGGCTCGAACCCACGAACTGTGAGATCATGACCTGAGCCGAAGCCGGACGCTTCACCGACCGAGCCCCCAGCGCCCCGAGCCAGCTCATGTGCATGAGACCTGCCAAGGACGAATTTTCTTAAGATTCACGGACCAACACCTGACACTTTCAAAGTCTGGTGGAGAAAGAGACTTTAAAGGCAGGGTAGTCCTGACACTTGGCAGCCGCCCCGTCGGGCCCCACCAGGCCTTGGGGTCGCCGGCAAGGGCCGTCCCTTGAGGGGCAGGTGGGAAGACCCAGGCACAGGAAGTGAAGGCAGAGTCCCCGTGCGGGAAGCCACCTGCGGCCCCGCCGGCTGCTCCAGTGGGGAAACCGGAGAGCAGCCGTGGCCGCTCGGAGCACGGCAGCGCCGACGTCCCTGACCGCCAGGCTCCGGCAGGGGCCCGGGGCGGGGGTGCCGGTGCCGCTCCCGTGGCTGCAGGCCCCCCCACGCGTGCTCACCACCAGGCCCCGGCCCCGGCCGCCACACTCAGAATCTCCTGACTCCACCTCCAAACCCGCGGCGCTGGGACTGCTGTCGACATGGGAGACGGTGCCCGTTCTGCAAGAAGCGACCTGGGAGCAGGCGGGAAACCCCTTCACAGGCCACGGCCAGCGCCAAGGCCACGGGGGGCGCCTGCCGCACTGCCCGAGTCTCCCTCCAGTCCAACCAAAGGAGAATGAGGGTCCAGACCCTCGGAGGGCGGCCCACCCCCACCCCAGTTCGAGCACCACGCTGGACAGCATTTCCTGGCTCTTGTTTTGTTTTCTTTTTTTACCTCTGTCAGTTGACCAGTTTGAGTCAAAGATATGCTTTCTGGAGAGAAAGCATTTTTCAAAGTCCGTTTCAGATTTGCTAGAACCTAAAAACACCACTGCCAAGCTGGCTGGACAGACAAGCGCTACGTGTACAACGTGTCAACAGTGTCCCCGCGCTAGAACTTCCCAGCTGGGTGGGCCACACGAGGCTTCAGCCCGCCACCTCACCAGCATCCCCGTCCACACCGGCACGCCACACCCCTTCGGTAGGGACCCTGCAAGGGCAGGTCCGGGACGGGGAGGCGGCCCCCGGCGACTTGGCCCCTCGGGACACAGAGCTGCGGGCCACACCAGCTGGCCCGCCCCCGACAAGCATGCCACGGGGCACAGACCCCGAGGGACGTTACCTGGGTGGAGCTGGTAAGAGCCACTGTGATGCCACTTAACCAAATACTTCCAACCATTCAGTGCAAACCACCCCTCCGAGTCCATGCCAGGCTCAGCCGGCTCCGCCCCGGGGGCCCTGGGCAAAGCCTTGGGCCACACACGGGGACATGGCTACCAGCTCACAAGCCCCCGGGGGGCCAGCTGCCACGCTCCCCGGCAACCCCAGGCCACAGACCACGGGCCCACAGGGGCGCCTGTCCCCCCACAGGCTCACACCGAGAAAGGCAACGGTGTCCTCGCACAAAGCAGCCCGAAGACGCATGCATAATTTAGGGCAGACCTCGCTGGACGTGAATTATTTAGTCACCCCGAGCTCGGCTATAGGAGCCGGGTGCCGGGAGGGACACACGCCCGGGGACGAGCCCGCGACAGGCCGCGCTCCTCCGGCAGGTTGCTCTCGGTTACAGCAGCCGCAGTAAGGGGGAGAACAAATACCTGTAGATTTCTATAACAATCACGAGGCTTTTCGGCTTGGATTTCCCGACATATCTTGAAAGGGTTTTAAATCCCATCAACCGAGCCCTAGCTTTTCAGAACGAGAAAGCATTCACCGAAAACTGCCCTGCGCCGGGAGCAAGTATCTAGCTGGGGAGCGAAGCCTCGCCCGTCGGGTCGAGCAGAGCGGGCCGAGCTCCACGGGGCTGCACGCGGCTCGGGCTGTGGCCCGCGTCCCCGGCGGCGGCACCGGTGCACACGCGTCCCGTCCCTCCCAACGCCCCCGGGGGTGCGGAGATGAAGCCTGCGCCCCATCGTCCTCTCTGCCCTCCCGTTTCTGACGCCCACGGGGACGCCCACAGGGACGCCCACAGCAGGCGCGGGGCGGAGCAGGGCCACTCTGCTCCTTTCTGGCCCCAGTGTCCCCGGGCCCCCACGTGCACCAGACGGATGGCGCGAGTGGCGACACCCGTGTCCCTGGAGCCACGGCGGGCTGGGCCGGGCTCCAAAACTGCCCCTTTCGTAGGGGTGCACGTGCCATCTTTCGGGGAAAACGTTTCATTTTCTTAGAACTGCAAACGTGCACAAAGGTTACAAGGGCACACCCGTTACCCAGATTCACCGGACACCTGTCTCCGCGCCATGCCGTTTGCGAGGTCATCCTGCCTCCCCGCTGCTCCCATCCTCTCTCTGCGCGCACGCACACAGTCTCTCTCTCTCCGTGCGCACACACATGCACACACACTCTCTCAATCTCTCTGCACTCTCTCTCTCTCTCTCTCTCTCCAAGCTCTTGGAGATCCAGATGGAGAGAGACCCGTGTGAATTTCCAAAGAGCAACGACAGTCACCCCCTGTCACAGCCACAGCGCCACTCTCATAACCGGGAACGCAATGCGGCCCATTTTCCAATCTAATCAGCGGCGTCCCTTCCAGGATCT
The DNA here is from genome assembly GCF_006229205.1 of Suricata suricatta. Classification (NCBI taxonomy): domain Eukaryota; kingdom Metazoa; phylum Chordata; class Mammalia; order Carnivora; family Herpestidae; genus Suricata; species Suricata suricatta. Next base: position 191,994,405 of record NC_043700.1, read on the forward strand.
GCCCAGCTCAGAATCGAACGCAGAATCACAGCCATCGGGTCTCTTTAACCCCCTCCGCCCGCCCCCGCTGTGGACGTGAGGCGCACACCCTGCTCCCGGTCAGCGTGCGGCCACCCTCCCCTCCGCAGCTGCCACTCCACAGCGACCAGCTCTCCTTTCCTCCAGTTTACAAACTCCTTTCTCCCCACGAGTAGGCGCTCCGTGGAGTTTTACTTCATTCAGTGCCTTTTCATCCACAAATATCTGGGCTTTTTACTTTTCTTTTCCTTCTCTCTCTCTCTCTCTCTTTTAATTCTCTGCCTCCCTTTAAGCCAGTGTCTGTGTCCTCCTTGTAAGTCCTCAGCATGCACCCAGGGTTTCCTTATTTTAAAAAAAATTTTGTAACATTTATTCATTTTTGAGAGAGAGAGAGACAGAGCATGAGCAGGGGAGGGGCAGAGAGAGAGGGAGACACAGAGTCCGAAGCAGCTCCAGGCTCCGAGCTGTCAGCACAGAGCCTGACGTGGGGCTCGAACCCACGAACTGTGAGATCATGACCTGAGCCGAAGTTGGAGGCTTAACCGACGGAGCCCCCCAGGCGCCCCAGTGTTTCCTTATGTTTAAGTGTAAAAAACAAACAGGGGCGGCCTGAGTGGCTGAGTCGGTTAAGCCTCCGACTCTTGATGTCGGCTCACAGGTTCCGGCCCCAGGCTGTGCTCCGCGCTGGGTGCGGAGCCTGCTTGGGATTCTCTGCTCCCCGCCTCTCGGCCCCTCCCCCCCAAAATAAATAAATAAATAGACTTTGAAGAAAGCAAAGCCTTGGGCCAGGCTCACTGTACTCTCCATGCTCCAGCCCCGAAATCCAGGCTTTGCTTCAGCGACAGCTGGGTGCCGGGTGCCTGGGGGGCTCCGTCGCTAAGTGTCCGACTTCGGCTCAGGTCATGATCTCGCAGCTCAGGGTTTGAGCCCCACATCAGGCTCTGTGCTGACAGCGCGCAGACCGCTTCAGTTCGTGTCTCCCTCTCTCTGCCCCTCCCCAGTTTGTGCTTTCTCTCTGTCTCCAAAGTACACAAAAACATCAAAATATTAAAAAAAAAAAAAAAGAAAGAAAGAAAGAAAGAAAAAGACAGAGAAAAGCCTGGCTGGTTCCTTTTACTGGAGGGTGGTGTTCAGGCACCAGATCTGTGCACAAGGGGTACCTGCTGCCCCCGCAGGCTCCGCTGCTTCTAGAACTTTCCGGTGGACGCGGCTAGAAATAGACACACATCTGCGCACACGCAGCTCTACCCGTGTCTCCACCTTTATTTCTACATCTATTCGAGCCACCAGTCCGTACTGACACCTTCCACCCCGCCCCAACCCCCAGCGCTCCCCCTGGCATCACTGTCCCGGACGCACTGCCCGGCTGCTCAGGCCCAGAGAACACCTGGACGCTCTCTACAACGGAGCTTAACGACGACTGACTCCGGCCAGCGCAGGAACCAAGCCCGCCAGCCAGGGTCCCTCTCTGTAATCCTTCCTCAGATAAACTACACATCGAGCCAAATGCAGTCTGAGGTGTAGGACTCGCTGCATTTTAAAATCAGGTCACTGACCGACCTTTAAAAGCCTGAGTTTCCTCACCAAGTGACCCTGTCCAATCTTCAAGCCACCAGGCCTTGAGAATGCCTGCCGTCGGGTCCCTCTAACCGTGACACTCAGCTGCGGGGGGAACCCGGCTGGAGACTCGGGCCCCAGCACGGTCCTTCTGTCCCTGGGTGGCTGCCGTGGTCGACTGGATGGGCTCAGAGACCTCCTGATTTTCTCACTGGGGCAGACACTAACATGTGCACGCTTTGGGGCCAGAGCCCGAGTCATGGACTTCGTGTTAAGTATCTCAATATTGAAAATGCCACAGAATTAACATCCTTTTAAATAAGCTATATTCTCTGAGCCCACCTTCCAACAATACGGAAGATCAGGCTTGAATTTAGGATTCTGGAACTTGTCTGACCTGTGCACGGAGACGTGGCAGTGTGGTGGGGACGCTGCCTGCCCCCTCCCGCCCTCTCCTCCCATCCTAGCTCCGCCCCCACCAGCTGCACACCCCAGTCCATCACCTCATCCCCGCCACTGCCCCCCTGTGGGCGTGAGTGCTCACTGCATTCCCCAGCTACCAACAAGTGCAGAGCGGCAAGGCAAGGCCGTTTTTTGGAAAGAAATCATATACGGAGTGGTCCTCTTGGGTGGGCAGGCTTGGCTGGGGCAGGGAGGGGGCATGGAGAGGAGGGGGCACGGAGAGCAGGGGCCGGCTTGACTGGGGAAGGGAGGGGGCACGGAGAGCAGGGGCCGGCTTGGCCGGGGAAGGGAGGGGGCACGGAGAGCAGGGCCAGCCCAGCTCGTCTCCTTCAGGAAAACCCCGGCCACTAACTCCTGAGCCCTACTGATAATCAGAATAAGATGTCTCCGGCGCCCCACAAGCATTTCCTCAGGACATGTCTAGAAACTACTGCTCTAACTCGCTCAGCAGTTTTATGAATGAGTTGCCAAGGTCAGCAGACCTCCCGCGGCCCGCCTGACGGTGGCCACTGCCAAGACCACAGGCACAGGCAGCATGGCAGGGCCCCGGTGCCCCTGCCGCCAGATCACACAGCCCCGAGATTCTTCCGGAACTTCGGGGCACGAAGACACGTGGGCCCAAAGCAGACGTCTAAATTCTGAATCTTCCCTGGAGGCAGAACCCAAGTCTGACTTCCCACTGTTCTGGCAGAGCGGAGCAAGCACACTTTCCACGTCTGAAATGACACAAGTCCTTCTGGAGAGTGAAATGCCAAGCAGATGGGGGAAAATGCTGGAAGAGCTCACGAGGCCACACGAGTGGGCGGAACAGTAACGGAAAAGGGTCAGTGTGGGAAGTGTGAGGCATCGAGCGGAGATGGTGCGTCCCGTCACCTGTCACGCTGAGTTTTCAGGAATCTGGTTTCAGAGCCTCCACTACGACCACACGTGGCTGGTGGACTGAAGGTGGCATCTGACCACACGGAGCCTCCGGGACCCACCAGAAAGGGACACCAGATGTTTCTCAAAGATTAGCCCTAATCACATGCATTTATTCCACCTGACCTGACTCACTTACTAGTTAATTCTTTGCGAGATGAGTTTACTTCATGCCAACGAGGAAGAGTCACACACTTTAGGAAGCCCTCCTTTTCTTTCCCTTGCCCCGAGGGCCGCACCTAAACCGTGGGCCCGCCGGCTGCATCCTGCCCCTGTCTATAGGACACTCCCCAACGCAGAAGCCCAAGGACCCCAGATCTGGAGCTCTGTGAGGAAGACCCGACGTGCTGCCAAACTGTCCCCACAGCCGAGGCAGGGCCACCCACACGGACGGCTAACGGCACAGCCAGGAACGCCGAGCCCGCACTGAGGCGTGCAGGGGGAGGCGAGGCGAGGGCATGGGGGCTGGCGGGTGGCCCTGGAGGAAGCGAAAGGATAGAGCAGGAAGTGTCCTTCATCAGAGCCGGCATGGTGGGCCCGCTCCTGTGAGTGCAAGAAAGGGGGTGCAGAGACAGGAAAAGACCCACTTTGTGCGTCTGGGATACTGCGGCCACACGCTGGGGGTGTCTAGGGCGGTTATGATTTCACGCTATTTTAATGACGATGGAACAGTAGTCGTAAAACCAAACAAAACGTAACATCAGCGCCTCTTCTGTGGTTTCCAAAGAAAACAATCAAATACTATCACGAATGAAAGAGGAGAGCTCACCACCAACACCGCAGAAATACAAACAATCAGAAGAGAATATTAAGAGCAAGTATGTGCCAACAAGTTGGGCGATCTGGAAGAAATGGACACATTCCTAGGAACATGTAAGCTGCCAAAACTGAAACAGGAAGAAACAGAACATATTCCATAACCAGTAAAAGAAGCAAATTAGTAATAAAAAAATCTCCCCAAAACAAGAGTCCAGGGCCAGATGGCTTTCCAGGGGAATTCTACCAAACATTTAAAGGAGAGTTAACACCTCTTCTCTTGAAGCTGTTCCAAAAATTAGAAATGGAAGGAAAACTTCCAAACCCATTCTACGAGGCCAGCATTACCTTGATCCCAAAACCAGACAAAGACCCCACGAAACAGAACTGCAGACCAATTTCCCTGATGCACATGGATGCCAAAATCCCCAGCCAGATACCGGCAAACTGGATCCAACAATATATTAATAGAATTATTCACCATGACCAAGTGGGATTTATACCTGGTTTGCAGGGCTGGCTCAATATCCACAAATCAAGCAATGTGACGCATCACATCAATAGAAGGACAAGAACCACGTGATCCTCTCAAGAGATTCAGAGAAAGCATTTGACAAAATATAGCACCCTTTCCTGATAAAAACCCTTAAGAAAGGGATAGAAGGATCATACCTTAAGACCGTAAGGTCACATACAAAAGACCCACTGCTAAGGTCATCCTCAATGGGGGCGGGGGGAAACTGAGAGCTTTGCCCCAAGGTCAGGCACACGACAGGGGTGTCCGCTCTCACCACTGTTGTTGAACACGGTGCTGGAAGTCCTAGCCTCGGCCATCAGACAACACAAAGAAATAAAAGGCATCCAAATCGGCAAGGAGGAAGTCGAACTTTTGCTTTTTGCAAATGACATGATATGGAAAAGGTTCCACCAAAAAACTGCTAGAACTGATCCATAAATTCAGCAAAGTCACAGGACATAAAAATCAATGTACAGAAATCGCCTACATTTCTACACACCAATAATGAAGAAGCATAAAGAGAAATCAAGGAATTGAGCCCACTTACAATTACATCAAAAGCCATAAATTATCTAGGAATAAATCTAACCAAAGAGGTAAAAAATCTATACACTGAAAACTATAGAAAGCTTCTGAAAGAAACTGAAGAAGACACACACACAAAAAGGAAAAACACTCCATGCTCCTGGATGGGAAGAATGAACATCATTAAAATGTCGATACTACCCAAAGCAAGCTACATATTCAATGTAATCCTGATCAAAATAACACCAGCATTGTTCACAAAACTAGGACAAATAACCCTAAAATTTGTAGGGAACAAAGACCCCGAATAGCCAAAGCGATCCTGAACAAGAAAACCAGAGCTGGAGGCCTCACCGCCCCGGACTTCGAGCTGTATCACAGAGCTGTCCTCATCAAGACAGGATGGTGTCGGCACGAAAGCAGACACTCAGATCAAGGGAACAGAATAGAAAACCCAGAAATGGACCCACAAACAGTTGGCCATGAATCCCTGACAAAGCAGGAAAGAACATCCAGTGGAATGAAGACAGTCTCGTCAGCAAACGGTGCTGGGAGAACTGGACAGTGGCGTGCAGAGGAACGAACCTGGACCGCTTTCTTCCACCACACACACAAATACACTCAGAATGGATGAAAGACCTAAATGTAAGACAGGAAGCCATCAACCCTAGAGGAGAAAGCAGACAACACCTCTTTGACCTTGGCCAGGTGGCTAACGGACACATGAAAAGACGCTCAACGTCACTCATCGTCAGGGACACACAAATCAAACCCACACCGAGACGCCACCGCACACCCGCCAGAACGGCTAACGTTAACAACCAGGCAACGACAGCGGTCGGCGAGGATGCGGAGAGAGAGGACCTCTGTCACATGCTGGCGGGGACGCAGACTGGCCCAGCGGCTCCGGAAAACAGTGTGCAGGTTCCTCAAAAAATTAACAACAGAACTACCCTGTGGCCCAGCAATTGCACTACTAGGTATTTACCCAGGGGACACAGGGGGGCTGTTTCGAAGGGCACGTGCACCCCAATGTTTACAGCAGCCGTATCAACAATAGCCAAAGTGTGAAAAGAGCCCAAATGACCACGGACGGATGAATGGACAAGAAGATGTGGTGTGTGTATACACAATGGAGGATTACTTGATGATCAAGAAGAATGAAATCTTGCCATTTGTAACAATGTGGATGGAACTGGAGGGTATTATGCTAAGTGAAATAAGTCAGCCAGAGAAAGACAAACTTCGTATGATTTCATTCATACGTGGAATTTTAGATATACAACAGATGAACATAAAGGAAGGGAAGCAAAAATAATATAAAAACAGAGAGGGGGACAAACCACGAGAGACTCTAAGACACGGGAGGGGTGCCAGGCGGGGGATGGGCGTTGAGGAGGGCCCTTGTTGGGATGAGCACCGGGTGCTGTGTGGACGGGAGGGATCACTAACTTCTACTTCTGAAATCATTACTCCACTGTAATGCTAACTTGGATTTAAATTTTAAAAAAAGAAAAAGAAAAAGAAAACTATCACATTTAGAATGTCACGAGTCCAAAACTGGGCTCCCCGAACCTGGTGACCACGCTGGCCCCATGTTCCCTAGGGGCCTTGAGCAGCTCCACGCGGAGACGGCTGGTGCTCCCCTGCCCCCTGCCGCCGCGGGGACCGCCGACGGGCAAGGCTCCGAGAGGGCAGCCCGCCACCCGTCTCTTCGGCCGGTCGTGCGAAAGCCCGGGGGGCCGCCTCGTGGGCGGCCGGAGGCACCTGCGAGGCTCACCTGTGTGGAACGGGCAGAGGATCACGGCTCCACTCACGGGAGCCCACTCTCCACGCTGTCTTCCTCAAACCGGGTGGGGACCCTGAAGATGAACAGGCGCAAAATGGGCCGCCCCGGGTCCTCACTCACTCAGCAGATGCTTGTGGGAGGTCCTCTGTGTGGCCAGCCCTGTCCTAGGAGCGCCGCCTGGCACAGGTGTGGTGAGGCACGGCCTGGGCCCCGGAGGTGCCGCCCGGTGGAACGAGGGCCCCGGTCTTCCCAGCTGGGCAAGGTGCTCACGCTCCCGGGAAACTGGTAAGAGCCAGGCCCTGCCATCGCGGGGGTTCCGCGGGCTGCGTGCACCGCTTACTGGACACCGTGACGAACGGTACCGGGCAGGCAGGAGGCATTCCGTAATACTGGCCGAATAACTGAGGCTAAGAGGCACATAACTTCAAATTATATACATCTTGCGGTTTTAAGGCACAACTCATGGAATATTTTCTCCTTTAAAAAACTTAAATATAAAATTGCTGTTGATCGTAACCCAAAATCCTGGCCCCCTCTCCCTTCCCCAGAGAAAACGCATCTTCTTAATATGATGTCGATCCCTCCAGATATTTGTAATGCTTTTACCAACATACACACACTCCCATGGAAACAATGTGTAGTGTTCAGGGAAGCTCCTGATTTTTATCTTTCTAATAGAAACTTACCAGAAACGAATTCCATTAGTTCTAAGAGGCCTAACTGTGTGATTGATGTGTTTTCGGTTCTGAACTTTTGTCTTGCCTCCTCGAGTTGGCTGGAGTCCCCGGCACAATGTTGCGTCGGTGCGGAGGCGGGAACGTGTGGCCCCGGCGGGGATGCTTCCGATGCTTCACCAGCCCGCGTAGCTTTTACAGAGCCGAGTGGGAAATTCCGCCAGGTGCTCGTGTAGCCTCTGCTGTGATCCTCGTGGGGTTTCACCCCTTCACTCTGTTCGCACAGCACCATCTGCTTACAAGCCTGTGATCCGCCACACGGGAGCCCCTGAAGTCCGGGCCCTGTTTTGTTCACAAACGTGTCCCCAGGGCTCTACGTGGTGTTCAGAGGAAAGCTGGAGAAAGTAGGAGCTCAAACTATAATTGCTAAATGAATAAATGCTTAGTTTCTGCTTTATTATTTCCTTAATCTCAATTTGCATTTATTTTCTGTCCTGTTCTCCTACCTTCTACTGTTGAAAGATTAGCTCCTGTATTTTCTAACTGTTCATTTCTACAACAGATACATTTAATGCTGGAAATTTTTCTCTGAAAACCACTTTGGCTACATCCCGCGGTGTTAATATTAACAATTGTCAGCAGTTTTAAATTATATCGTAATTTCCCTTTTACATTCCTCCCTGACCCATGGATTATTTAGAAGTAAAATTCTGTATGTTCAAATGTGTGGATTATTTCTTGTTGTCATTTTGTGATTGACATCGTTTTAATTACGATGCTCTGTAGGCTGTCTGTATTTTAAAGATTTGTAGCAACTACATTTCTGGCATAGGATGTAGGCAACTTTGGTGACTGTTTCACAACCTTCGGAAGAAAAGTATATTCTCTATTGAGTATAACATTCTATATATGCCTGTTAGATTTTATTTTCCATTTTCTCATTCAAATACTCTGTAGTCTTACTGTTTTTTTTTAATCAGCTTAATCTCTTAGTGTCTGTAAAAGGTATATTACAGTCTCTCCCCCCAACCCCCCGGGAGTACGTGTCCACTTGTGTTGTGGAACCATTTACATTTGCTTTATGAATGACATGCTCTATTTTCAGTGCACAGAGCCCCTCTCTGTTCTTACATTTAAAAAAATTTTTTTAATGTTTATTTATTTTTGAGAGAGAGAGAGAGAGAGTGAGCGAGCATGAGTGGGGGAGGGGCAGAGACAGAGGGAGACACAGAATCCGAAGCAGGCTCCAGGCTCCGAGCTGTCAGCACAGAGCCCGACGTGGGGCTCGAACCCATGAACTCCGAGATCATGACCTCAGTCGGATGCTTCACCGACTGAGCCCCCCAGGCTTCCCTGTTACATTTTTTTCACTTTGAATTATTTTGTCTGATATTAATATTGTCATACTAGTTTTTTCCCTTAGTATCGGACCGATAGATCTTTCATTTAAGTATTTCAATCTGCCAGTGTTGTTTTAAAAGTAGACGTTTAACAGGCTAAGTGGAGAGTGTGTGTGTGTGTGAGGCTTTCGCTCCCACCGACCTCGCCATCCTAAGGACCCGTCCGAGGCTGCTGCTCTGCCCTCTGGCACTGCATCTGCTTCCAGAGCTCAGTTACGCTGAAGGGTGCATGGCACGGCACCAGCAGCACCAGTGACGGGCGCTCCTGGGCTGCCGGGTGCTGCTCGGAGCCCGCCGCGCAGTAACTCGCCTCATCCCCACGAGGACCCGTGAGATGGGCCCCAGGACCCCGTGCAGACGGGAGGGCTGAGGCGCCCTGCCAGTGACAGAGCAGGGTGTGACCTCACTCCCGCCCCGCCGCCCCTCACCCCTCCAGCCCCCACTCGGCCCGAAGGCTTGAGGCCCGTCTTCCCTGCACCATCTTTAATTTTTCAAGCTTTCAAGGCATTCGGTTCCACCCACACACTGGTGACTCCCAAACGTCTGCTTCCAGGCCCAACCTTCCTGCAACTTATACTCATTTATCCAACTGTCTACTCAACATCTCCCCTTGGAAACCAAACGAGCGTCTCAAAAACGCCAGGTCCAAAGCAGAACCCGCATTACTGCCCTATCCGTTTCTCCCCGCCCCACCCCTTCCTGTCCCTGCAAACGCCATGACTGTCCCCAGAGGCCCCAAAGCGAAGACCCAGAGGACGGCTTTGGGACCCTTCTCCTCACTCCACTGTCCCCCTGCGGACATTCATTCTCTCTCAGGTTTCCCCTGCTCCCAGCTGCCCCTCCTCGGCTTTTCCTGACTCCTCCTGTCTCCCCTGAGCTAAGCCCAGTTCAGGTCTCAGGTTCAGCTTTGCTCGGCACACCCTCCCGGGCTGGGCCAGCCCCGCACCTCCGCCTCCCAGCCAGCATCCCCCGACCACTGTCTGCCAGTTCCCCAGAGGCGGGCACGGCCCTCCCCCGGCTCCCCTCTGATGGGACAGGTCACCTTCCACGCAAGCCCTCGGAGGGTCACGAGCTGGGCAGTCTCCCCCTCCCCTTCTTGTGGACAATGGAATCTATCAGTGATGCCTTCGCCTGAAATCATCTCCATCAATCCTGCTTTTAGACAGTTATAGGGGTCAGTCATCTAAAAGAAATAGTTTTAAAAGACAGAGCAACCAACCCAGATTTAGTATTTATTCCCTGGGGAACGACCTCAAGATTTTCAGAGCAAAGCAAGAAGTGGCTACACCCTGAAGGTCACAAGCGGGATTACAAAACAATTCTGTTAGGCCCAACTGCCCCAATGCCAGTGGCTGTCTGCGGCTCCTAATCACACTTCCGGTGAAAGCATCACGCACGGGCTCCAGCAGCCGAGACAGACGCGAAGGTGACCGCAGAAGTGCCACGGCTCACCGGCCGGCTGCACGGCGGGCAGGAGTCCGGGGCGGGGGGCCGGGCAGCAGGAGCGGGGCTGAGACCACAATCCAGGTCTCAGAACGCACGGGAAGTGATGGGAGTCACAGCACCAGGTGTCAACCGAGGGACGGACAAAGAGGCCACTGGAACAAACGCCAGGGGCCAGGAACAGACCCGCAAATATGTGATCACCTGCTAAAGGCCCGGCCTCAGCTCGGCGGGACAGGATCAGCGGGACAGAGCGGGTGCCGCCCCCCCCAGCTCACACTGTGCACGAGGAAGTGCTTCCAGGTGCTCTGAGGTCTCCGGGTGAGACGCCGACACAACGGGCTCACCCTCACGTCCGGGGAAGCGAGGCCTGCTCTGGAGCATGGCCAGAAAGGAAGAACAGTAGACCGGATGATGTCACAATTAAAAAGTTAAAATTAATTTTTTATTTTTATTTTTGTCTTTTTTTATATGTGTTTATTTTGGAGGGAAAGAGACAGAGTGTGAGCAGAAGAGGGGCAGAGAGAGAGGGAGACACAGAATCCAAAGCAGCTCCAGGCTCCGAGCTGTCAGCACAGGGCCCGACGTGGGGCTCGAACCCACAAACTGTGAGATCATGACCTGAAGCGAAGTTGGACACTCAGCCGGCTGAGCCCCCCAGGCGCCCCCATCTATCAATTTTTTATGCACGATTCATGCCCAGCACAGTGCCCAACATGGGGCTTGCACTCCCAACTCTAAGATCAAGCCCTGAGCTGAGATCAAGTCAGATGCCCAGAAGCCCCGAGATTAAAACCTTTCGGGCAAAGGACACCACTAGGAGAATGGTCAGGCAAGTTTCGGAGGGGGTTCCCTGCACGTAAAAGTTCAACCCAAAACGTAACTCCGGTGTACATTTAAGCGTCTTCTAGAAGTCGGTGAGGAGAAGCCCACCGTCTGGCAGGCACTTCACACGGAGGGCGTCCCAGAACACGGAAGGCGCTCGGTTCACTAGTCATCAGGGAGCCGCCAGCACAAACCAGCCCCGATCCGGGGCCCCGTGTTCCCCGTCCAAGGGCTGAAGTAAACAACTCGAAGCGTGGACAGCGTGGGGGACGCCCAGAGCCCCACACCTGCTGGCCGTAAAGTCCTTTCGGAACACCGTCCATCGCGCCCGTGATCCGGCCCGTGATCCGGCCTGTGACCCCCCCCCCCCGCCGAGCGCTGCCGGGTGTCGGCCCCGAGCCCCACGCCACAGCAGTCGGCACCCACTCGGGTGCCACTGAGGGTCCCGTGGCTGCGAGGACGGTGACATCCTTGCACGACAGTGTCATGAGGCCATGCGAACACGGCTATTGGTACGCGCAACGTGCATGAGACTCACGAACCCGATGTTGGAGGAGCGGGCTGGGGAGGGCGCGCTGCACGAACGCTTTGCTTTTAGGCTCAAAACAGGCAACACTCACCGATGGGGTCAGCAGCGGGGTCAGGGGTCCTCTCTGGGGACAGGGACTGGAAAGGGGGCACGAGGGGCCCCCGGGGGCTGGTGACACAGCGCGCACACTTTGTGAGCAGTGCTCAGGCCGCGTGCTGCTGGTGTGCGTGCACCTGCTGTGTGTGCCTGACTCTCCAGCACGAAGTCCTCGCGGCTGGGAGAACAGTCGTAACAAAAACACACCTGAAGCGTCTGAAATACGATTGTGAAATGGGAGAAGAGAAGAAAGAGCGGCCGCTTCAGTTAGTAGCATTTAGTGTAAAATGTAACTTGGTATAAGGCAATGCATTATTCTAATTAGACTTTGTGACTGCTTGTCCTTTCTAGAGTTGTTATCTACATTTTAATATATTCAAATTGGCCAAGACTGAGTTCGGGATGTGTTGTCAGGGGGAAAAATGGGGACCTGCCGTAAGTGAGGACCGTCCAGTGTGTCTTCCAAGCGGATGCATCAGCTGCGGGGGGCAGGTGGCGGCAGGTGGGGGTCTGTGCTGTGGCATGGCCCCAGCACCGGGGGAGGGACTGGCACATGGGACCTGCTGGAGGGAAAACCGTGTGCCTGGAAGAGCACGGGTCTGAGGACGCGGAGGCCAAGCGTGGGCAGAGCTGGCAGAGAGGGCCGGGGGCCCGGGCACAGGGCAGGGGCCCTGTTCCTCGCCTTTCTCCCCCGGCCACCCACAGGGAGCCCAGCCAAACCCAACCTGGGGCGCACCCTTTCCTCCCAAGCTGCGGGCCCTCTCCACAACGAATTCTTAGGTAAGTCACTGCTGCCTCAGTGACCCGGAGCTCGATGAACGTGAGCTGACGCAGAGCGACGCCTGCGCATGGCTGGGGAACCAGGAGGCTGGGCCCGGTCTGCCAGGTCCAGCTCCACTTAAAACATTCGCACCAAAGAACCGGGACAAGCGAGGGGCACGCAGATTTGCCTCTGGCACTAGCGACACGCCCAGCGCCGACACACGTGGGTCGAAGCCACAGGACAACCCGTCCTGGGCCTCCTGTCCACACGCTGCTCAGCAGGCGGCTGCCAGACCTCCCATCAGAGGTAGGGCCCCTCCTGGGCCTCTGGAGTCCCCTGCACTGGTTCCTGCAGAGAACTGGGGGGCGCTGGCCACGCCTGACACCTCCACTCCACGAGGGCCCCGCTGCCAGAGTCGGGACCGGCTTCCTCATCCATGTCGCTACTTCACTCTGGTGCCACTGAGTTCTACCAGAACATTACAGGCATGTGATGCTAACCAAAGTTTGCTGGATTCAGGATTTGGTGTTTGCTCGTTCACTGGCTGTCCCAAGTGCCCGACGCTGAGCCAGGTATTGGGTGCACCGCGGACAGGGCTGGGGGGGGGACAGCCCACTCGTTCTGGCTGTCAGGGCACCTGTTGTCCTAGAGGTGATGGGCTGTCACCGAAGCTCTTTGTGCAGGAAAGTGTCATGGTCTGAGTTTTGTTCAGAATTAAAAAAAATTTTTTTTAATGTTTATTTTTGAGAGTGAGAAAGAACACATGAGCAGGGGAGGGGCAGAGAGAGAGGGAGTCACAGAATCCAAAGCAGCTCCAGGCTCTGAGCTGTCAGCACAGAGCCCGACGCGGGGCCCGAACTCACAAACTGTGAAATCATGACCTGAGCCGAAGTCAGACACTTAACCAACTGAACAGCCCAGACGCCCCTTGTTCAGAATTTTGAAGAGACCATCTCCCACAATCACAGTGAAAAAAACTGTATCACAAGAATTCTATGTCTTGCCACGATGGAGTGACTGCGCCAGACTTCCCCTCTTGCCACATGTTACTAGAAAACTAGGCAAAATCTGTCGGCCACAGTTCTCAAAACATCGCACCGCAGTTGCCACAAGACCGTGATTCCTGATGGAAAAGAAATCAGTGACATGAGCCCTGGCGCTGCCCAGCGACCCGCCGGGAGGCACCGCACAGAAGTGCAGCACGGGGCGGGGTTGGGGGGACCCAAGTGGATGATGGCTCTCCCGCGGAGCCGAAGAGACAGAGACTAGACTCAGGGAAGCCCAGGGGGCTGGGCCCTGCGGGGACTGCATGAGCTGGTGGAGATAGAGCTGCCGAGAGCTCACGGGAGACCCTGGGGCCTGTCGCTGAGTTCTAGGCATGTGGGCACAGGGGAAGCCCCCGAGGCTAGAAAAAGGGCAGCCAACGAGTTGCAGGCTGGCCTGTTTCCACAACTCACAGGGTTGGGCGATCTCCGGGTCCCAACCAGCTCTTGTCAAACACCTGCCCCTCGAAGGAGAGCCCACACGCGCTGGCTTCAGTAGTGCGGCTAACAGAGCCTGCCGTAAAAGCGGCTTGGACTTGCCCTGAAAAAGCCTAAAAACAAGCCACAAAGAGATCAAGCCAACCCACAAGTAGGTAACTGTCTATTAAACAAATGTCCATACTCTTCAAAGGAAGAACAAAATCCAGCATGCAGTCGAAAATCTCTAGACACGTGAAGCTGCAGAAAAACGTGACCTGACACCGGGCGACAGAGCTGACCCGGGAATACCGGCGAGGTGAGTGAGCAGCCAAGGGCTTGGAGATGCGCAGTGGGGTTGCAAACATGCTCCAGGCGCTACGGAAACAGCACAGGGAGAGGTGAAGGGCCGTAGGGAGACCGAGGCGCTGCTGAGACAAAGCCACGGTCCCCGGGGGGGGGGTGGGTCACAGGACGGCATTAACGCTTATTAGGCACCGTGGAGGAAAAGACCAGGGCACTTGAAGATGGAGCTAAAGAATCTACAAAGTGTGAGGCAGAGAGAAGAGGAAGGACTGGAAAAGCACATGTCCCCACGGCCGCAGGAGAAGCTCCGGTGGCCCAACACTCTCATAGTTAAAGTAGGAAACACCTGATCTTCACAAATCCCCAAGAGCAGGTTCACAAACAAAACCAACCCAAGAATGATCTCAGTTCAACTGCTGGAAACGGGAATAAAGAGAAAATCATAAAAGCTTCCTAAGTGATATGCTCGGAGGCAAACACTTACAGTGTATCTACCACAGGGAGGGGGTCTGTTCCCGATTTGCCCAAAAACTACTCTAGGAGAGCCCCTGGGCGAAGGGCCCTCAGAGTCTACTCAAACTTTTTTTTAAAGGTTTATTCCTTTTTGAGAGACACAGAGCACGAGCAGGGGAGGGGCAGAGAGAGAAGAGGAGACAGAATCCCAAGCAGGTTCCAGGCTCCCAGCTGTCAGCACAGAGCCTGACACGGGGCTCGAACTCACGAACCATGAGATCATGACCTGAGCCGAAGATGCACGCTTAATTGACTGAGCCTCCCAGGCGCCCCAAAAACTTTCCTCTAAATTATTCTGGCCAAATTTCTGCTCTGACCTATAAAATACTTTCTCTCAGCAACTTTATAAATACTCTGAGAGTGAACATATTAGAATTTTTAGGCCATTTTGAAAGTCCTTTGGTAAAAACCCTCCTGCATTTCAAACAGCATTCCTGGGCAGACTGTGACATACAGCACACACAGAAAAACGCACGACTCACAAGTGCATGGTCAGATCCTCGCGAGGGGATGCAGCCCCAGCCCCCAGATCAAGAGGCGGAACTTGAGCAGCCCAGGAGTGCAAACTACCCGCTGGCAGGAACAGAGGACAGGTCCGTGCACTTCACCCTTTTCACAACACAGTTTCCCAAGAGAGGCGTTTCCCACCAAGAATCAAAGTAATGGATTCGCTTGGAGTAGCAAGGACCCGCACCTGCTTCCAGGGAGGGCCTCGGGGAGGATGAGGAATAGACGTGGCGAAGGGGGGATACAACGGGGCCTCCTCTGTGATTTTGCCGCTTTAGAAAAAGGGTCTGAAGCAAATATGCCCAAATGGCAACATGTAGTAGTTCTGGGAGGCAGATATGTGCTCACTGGCTTTGTTAACTTTGAACTTCCATTTGCTGGGGGAAAAATCGCAACAGAAATACTTACTAATAAAAACCCTCTCCAAACATCTTGCAGAATTGGAAAGAAAGAAGCACACTGGAAGGCATCTTGGCAGAAGCCAGGTCTCCGTGCTTCCCCAAACTACAATCTCCAGTCTGACTGGGGCAGACGAGTACTTACTGCTTCATACCCTATAAATACACGATGTTATTCTGGGTATAATTTGTCAGCTCTAAAGCAAGCCATAAGGAATGTGATGTATTAAACCAAAATAAAGACTTCTGGTTAAAACAGCCCCTCTCGCGCAGCAAATTACAAATTAACATTCCATCTCTTCTATTTAGCAAACATTTTTGAAAGATGTGCAATTAGGCTGCACCGCCTTTCTGATGAGGAATTCACCGAAACCACAAAAGCACGGGGCATTACTCTGAAACCTTCTACATCTCTCTCTCACTTCCATCATTTTGGAGAATGCGGTTCCATTTGCCAGAAATACCCAAGATCACAGCACCCCTGCTCGGAGGGTAGCCCCCAGGCTCTCCATCAGCAGGGGTCCCGGCCGGCAGGGCTCACAAGCAGCCTGACGCTCTGTGCCCGCACGCATGGCGATCCCCTAGACGGGTGGAGAGGACGCCCCACAGATGGGGAGGGCGTGCCCCAAGGGCAGCCCGGGGGCTGTGCGGGAGACCAGGGAGCACCAGGCACAGGGTCCGACACATGTGGAATTTCACTGGAGTCAGTTATTTCCAGGAATGATTGGAAGCCACAGGGAGTTCATCCTGTGCAGGATGAGGTTAAAGGGGAGGCTCTCCAAATCCCAAACCCCTGGAGTAAGAGTCACTTCTGGAAACCAAAGTTCACTATGAATGTGAAGCAGGTGCAACTCAGAGCCTCGAGGAAGAGCCACAGGAGAGCTGGAGGAAGGAGACCCCAGGCCTGGGGGTGAGGAATGGGGGCTCCCCGCTGGGTCTGATGTAGGTCACACCCACCGTCGGTCTCTGGGTGTCGGGCCGGAGTGAAGGAGGGGACAGAGCCTGGAAAGACACGGACCGCCCAGAGAGTCGTGCTCACCCTAGTCTGGTGTGTTTCAAGGTCGGGGGCAGGGCCCTTGCTGAGCCCCAGGGACCGAGTGGGGCCCTGGGGACAGAGTGGGGCCCCGGGGACAGAGTGGAGCCCTGGGACCGAGTGGAGCCCCGGGGACCGAGTGGGGCCCCGGGACAGAGTGGGGCCCCGGGGACCGAGTGGAGCCCCGGGACAGAGTGGGGCCCCGGGTGGATGGGGTGGAGCCCCGGGGACAGAGTGGGGCCCTGGGTGGATGGGGTGGGGCCCCGGGGACAGAGTGGGGCCCCAGGTGGATGGGGTGGAGCCCCAGGGACCGAGTGGGGCCCTGGGTGGATGGGGTGGAGCCCCAGGGACAGAGTGGGGCCCTGGGTGGATGGGGTAGAGTCCCAGGGACAGAGTGGGGCCCCGGGTGGATGGGGTGGAGGCCCGGGGACAGAGTGGGGCCCCGGGTGGATGGGGTGGCCGGACCCCAGACCCTCACGGCCGGCGCCGAGGAGCAGGTGAGGACTCAAAGCCCTGGTCTCCCACATCGTCCTGTCCTCTCTCATCTGCTAACAAAGTTCTATTTAGACACAACACAAGCCTGCACGAGGCAGCTCTCAGGGACACGCGGGCACATGACACAGGCTCCCTGGCTCCCCTGCCCCACACCCCTGCAGGGAGGGGGAGCAGGCTGAAAACCAGACACAAACCTAACAAAAGGAACCAAAAGAGGAGGTAGTCTTGTGCCATAAGTTTCAAACAGGAGGTGGGGGGGGAGGAGAGGTAAAAAAAAGCCAAGGAAAGATTAGAAAAGAGATTAAAAAAAATTTTGATAGGCTCTATGCCAGGTCCACCCCTGAGGTCCCAGCAATCGTCCTGGGGAAGGAGGTGACTCAACAGAACCCCAACTTCTCAGTAAGACAAGGTACTGGTGAAGCTGGGCAAAGTCGGGCACAAACCATTGGGGGTGGGTCCCCCGCTGGCACTGAGGGTCTTGGCTCGGGCAGGGAGGACACAGGGACTTAGCGCTGCAGCCTCTCTGGGCTTGAGAATGTCAAGGCCAGAAAGTACAGGGATCCAGGTCCTGGGGACTGCTGACCTAAAGAGATGGGAAGATGAACCACTGGATGCGTAAATGGATGGGTGGGTGGAAAAATGGATGAACGGATGGATGATGGATGGATGAGTGGGTAGGTGGGTGGATGGACAGGTGGATGGATGGGTGGATGGATGGATGGATCGGTGGAAAGGCAGGTGGATAGATGGATGCATGCATGGATGAGAGAAGACATATAATGTGCAAAGACAAACACAAAGTCTGGTCTGGAAGGAAACATAGCCTAAAGAATGTTAAAATTCTTCATATTCCATGAGAGGACAGAGAGAATTCACTGCTAATAAAAAAAAAAACTAGGAAGAAGATCAAGAAATACTATTATAGAATCAACAAAAAGTAAAAAAGAGATGAGAAATGTCTGAAAGTCAAATTAATGACATAGAAAAAGACTTTTGCAACCAAATTGCCTTTTGAGTATGATGAGAACAGACTGACTCTCGAAGCAGAAACGAGAGGAACAGAGAGCGTGTGGGCTCAGAACCCACCAGCGAGACCCAGTGAAAGGGCAGATGCTGAGAAGGCTGGCTGGAGGCGAGGATCCCTCCTCTACCCCAGACGGGACCCATGTCCCCTCCTCCGCCCCGGACGGGACCCGTGTCCCCTCACCTACCCCAGACGGGACCCATGTCCCCTCCTCCATCCCAGAGGGGGCCCATCTCCCCTCCTTCACCCCATACAGGACCGATGTCCCCACCTCCACCCCACACAGGACCCATGTCCCCTCCTCTACCCTGGACAGGACCCATCTCCTTCCTCCACCCCATACAGGACCGATGTCCCCTCTTCTACCCCAAACAGGACCCATGTCCCCTCCTTCACCCCAGATGGGACCCATGTCCCCTCCTCCACCCTGGACAGGACCCATGTCCCCTCCTCCGCCCCACACGGGACCCATCTCCCCTCCTCCACCCAGACAGGACCCATGTCCCCTCCTCCACCCCAGACGGGACCCATGTCCTCTCCTCTGCCCCACATGGGACCCATCTCCCCTCATCTACCCTGGACAGGACCCGTCTCCCCTCCTCCACCCCACACGGACCCATCTCCCCTCCTCCACCCCACACCGGACCCCCTGCACAACCGCAGTGCACAGCCACGGCCTGGCTATGATGGCACAGCTGTGTGTTCTGCCTGCGAAATGTACCCCGTGTCCACAAACCCAGGATGGGGGTGCACACAGAGGAGGGCGGGAGGGAGCTGCTAGCCGGGCCCCCGTGGGGGGAGTCTTGGCCACTGAGCAGCCAGAGTGCCCCCCTGCCGGGTCCGGTCTGCCTGACGGCACAGCCGGGGGGAACCCTGATCCGCACTGAGGGCCTGGGGTGTCCGGAGGCGTGGCCCTGACCTGCGGTCCTGCCCGGGCTGCTCTCCGTGGGGACACCTGCCGTGACGCTCGTCTATTTCAGGGTTGCTGGATTTGAGTTGATCTTTTAAAGCCATTTTCTCCTTTGCTTTTTGTTATTACTTAAATTATTTAGAATACATATGCATCGTTTTACCCAAAAAGGTCATTTTCCTCAAATATGGAACATGTAAAAATAAAGTGGGCATTAAATGCCAGTGGCGGGGAGGGAGACGGCGTCAGAGCCAGCACACCCGCTCCGAGCGGCGCGGCCGCCGCGCCCCCCACGGTCCTCCCTCGCGGAGCCTCAGCTCTCCCAGCCTCTCGCATAAATGGGTCGCCATCGTGTCTGGGGTGTGGCTCCTCTGGAGAGAAGGCTTATCGGCGTGACGTGTGCGGCCACGGGAGACGTGACCTCAGGGCCCGGGCTGTCCACTGTGGGAGCAGGCAAGGCACCCGCTGTTCGGCTAATGCACATTTACAGCTGCCTAATGGGGTGGCCACCGAGACAGGCACAGCTGACACACAGCGTGGCTCTCTGGGGACAGCCTCCTCGGCCGTCACCGTGCGCAGTTCCAGTCGGGCCACCCCCGGCCCCCGGGCTCACCCAGGCCCCGTGTCTCACTCAGAAAGTGCCAAGGCTCGGGGCACCTGGGGGGCTCAGTCGGTTGAGCATCTGACTTCAGCTCAGGTCATGATCTCATGGTTCGTGAGTTCAAGCCCCAGCTCAGAGCCTGGAGCCTGCTTCCCATTCTGCATCTCTCTCTCTTTCTGCCCCTCCCCTGTTCACACTCTGTCTCTGTCTCTCTCGCAAAAATAAATATTAAAAAAAATTTTTTTAAAGTGCCATGGCAGAAGGTCTGCACTGCCCAGTGGTGGCCATGTGGTCAGAAGCCCCCTGCAGAGGACTCAGAAACCGTATCCGGTAAAGAAGTCATAGCCAAAAACAACAAGACACTCATGCGGGGGCCCTCCTTCCAGACGAGGCCCTTCCCAAGGCCCGCGGTCCCCGGTGTGTGTCCGCAGGGACCGGCTGACGACAGCACATCACACTGCACTCCACTCCGGTCAGTTACTACAGGCCCCCAACCTGCTAGCACAGCCTCCCGCTGCCGGTTACAAAGGGACTAATGAGCAGGGGACGTCTCCCATGTCCCCTGCGACTGAGCTCCGCGGACTGAGGAGGGACAGTTTGCAAAACCGAGGCTGGTGCTCCGGGGCCTCACGCCCCACTGGGCGCCGTGGGCCCTGGCCACCTGGGGCTCCTCAGTGGCCCCGCGGCAAGGAGCCTGGCGCACAGCCTTCTCTGTGGCCCACCTGCACCAGCAGGGGACACGCCACCACCTTTCCGCCACCCTGTGCTGGTCTTACTTCGCGTGCGCTTGCACAAGGCAGACAGAGAAACAGGAGAGAGCAGGCTTAAAACCAAAGGCCATCTGCATTCAGAAAACAAACAAGAATTAAAGATCACATGTCTTTCATCTGGTATTATTTCTGACTCCAAAAAGTTTCCAGTTTCAATGTTAAAAGAATCATCAAAGACAGTAGAAATGACTGCTATTAGTTTATGGTCCAGAGCTTACAAGTGGCTTCAAAACGACGGGTCTCTGTGGGGGCGCCTGGGGGCTCAGTCGGTTAAGTGTCCGACTCTTGACTCCAGCTCAGGTCGTGATCTCCCGGTTCGTGGGATCGAGCCCCGCGTCAGGCTCTGCGCTGACAGCCTGGAGCCTGCTTGGGATTCTCTCTCTCCCTCTCTCTCTCTCTGCCCCATCCTCTGCTCGTGTTCTCTCTCTCAAAATAAATAAATAACCTTAGAAACATATGTGTGTGACTTTGTTACTAAGGGGTGATGGATGGCAGTGTCTGGAGAAGGACGAAGGGACCAGGCCCAGCCAGCCCCCGCGAGGTCTCCGCGTCTGCACCTGCCGGACGGGCTTCTCCGGGGGTTGTCGCTTACGTTACAAGAGGGTTTCAGCCAAAGGAAACCGGCCTGGGCTCTGGCTGGCACCCGAGGATACCCTCCCATGGATGCCCTTCGTTCCGCCCACCGTGCGTGGCACCGGGGCCACGGCGTGGAGGCCACACGGTGACACGGGGGAGTGGTCGCACGATGGCCCTGGTCAGCAGCTCGGGCCGGTCTCACGGTGGGGGGGGGGGCCCAGGCCTCTCAGAGAAGCTGCCACAGGACAGGGAGCGCACCGGCGTCCCTGCTCACCCGAGGGACACTCGAGACAAGGGCAGGGGACGGGGCCGCCACCACCTGCAGCTCTGGGCAGCTGGAGAGCAGGGCCAGCGAGGTATGTGGGGGGGGGGACAAGAAGGTGGCTGAGGACACCCCCCCAAGGGGACGGAGGGGCTCTGGCACCAGCACGCCGGGAGAGCGGAGAACCGGGCGGCTTGTGCCAGGGAAGCAGCCAAGCAGCGAGCGGGGGTGGTGTGCCCGCCGTGTGCCCGGGCTGGGGGCGCTCGCACGGCCCCCACGCCCGCCACACTCTGCACCTCGGAAGGCACAGCGAGGGGCGGCAGAAGCGCCCGACCTGTGAGGACGGAGGAGTCGTGTGGGCGGGGACGGCTGGCGACGCTGCTGGCACAGAGTGAAGAGGGGCAGAAAGACAGGAGCGCGAGCTTCTCTGGCGACAAAGCTGCAGGCTCCGCGGCCCAGGACGGGAGGCCCACGGATGCCACGTCCACGCTTCCACTCCTCGGCGTGGGCCTCCCCGTGAGCAAGGGTCTGAATAGCTTCCCACAGGGCGGGTCATTGCATTTTTAGGCCTCTTTAATGCTAGAATGTTCTTCCTTTCCTTGAGGCCGAATCTGCCCCTGGACGCAGCCCGGTCCTGCTGTGCCCTCCGCGGGGGCAGGCCTCCAGCCCTGCCCTCACAGGGTGGTCTCTGGCTGCGGGCAGCAGTCCGTGAGCCCCCCTCCTCTGGGAAAATGGAAAACACTCTTCAAGTTGACAAAGGTCTCGAAACAGCATTGTCCAGCTTCCTTCCTTCAGATAAAGCCACACAACGAGACAGTGAGAGGCTGCAAGGTGAAGGGACCCTACGGGAACCAGATGTCCACGCGGGGACCATCCCAACTTGTGAAGAGGGTGCTTCCCAGACCGGCTCCCCAGGCCCTGCCCCCTCCCGTGGACACTGTGGGGCTGCAGCTCCTAGAAGGAACCTGCAAGTGAGAAATCTTTTCTTCTGACCCTCAGAAAGGCACAAAAAACTCAGTAAGACACACGTAAGCCATCTGGCACGGTTCCTGAAACTCGGGGCAGGCTACAAAGTCGGGAGCGTCCGCCTCTGCCTCGCAGGGGCCAGAGAGGGGCCATCCCCAGGGACACTGGGGTCCCCAGGGCCCAGAGAGGGGCCCACGGTGGGGGAGGCCCTGCGGGGGAGGGGCCCCACCTGCCACCGTCAGGACACACAGGACCCCGAGTCGGGGGCTCCGCACTCTTGGGAGCCCGGCCTCGTGAACGCGGAGCAGACTAGAAACCCGGCCGCGGGGCTCCCACATCCACTGCTCACAGAGAGAGTGTGTCAGGGTCATCAGGCCGCATAGCTACGGTTAAATTGAACTTCTCAGGTTTATAATCCTCCTGCAGAAATGAACACCTCCTACCCGGAAAGATAACCTAGAACAGGGCAGAAAGCGTAAGCAAGAAGAGAATGATATAAAAACCACTTTTATCCTGGATTTGGTTACTGGTCCTATTTCTTTTCATTAAGAAAATAATCCCCACTCCTAGCTGAAGACGGATTAAATGGCATGATTATCACTGTGCATAAAACAGGGAACATAATTCCTTTTACGAAAATAAATCAATCCCCAAACACATCGCTCCAGCTCCACGGCCTCCGCCTCAGGCATCAGCACGGCTGTGATTCGGGCAGGTGGCCGGCGGCCCCACTGGCCCTCCGCACCGCAGCCCCGTCCCAGGCCCGCCACCGCCAGCGGCGGTGGGACCACAGAAAGCGCCGAGAAAACCACGCTTGGTCTCTCTTCCCGGGCAGAACCGGGGTAACCCCGGACCCCCGGCCGTCTGGCCCTCGACGTCCGTGTAGGCCAGCGAACAGCGAGAACGCAGGGCTGAGGCCTTTTGATAAACTGCAAAACTCACCTCTCAAATGACAGAAGAGTGGGTTAATTACAGCATGTAAACACACACCTGTGAGCACGACTTCCCGAGTGCTGTGAGTGGCAGGGGCCCCCACGGAGCGGAAACGGGACGGTGACATCAGAGCGGCTGGCAGGGAGAAAGGACGTGCCCGGCCACCTCCCTTCCGGACGGGCCCCTGTGCGGAGCCCCCACGTGCTATGGAGAGGCAGGAAGACGGCTCTCGCCTCTTCTCCGGCCCACAGGCCTCAACGCCCCCACCACGCTTTTCCTAAGAAGGGCACATGTCACACCTGAGTCCCCCGGAATTTCCAGAATTGCTCAAATTCGGCAAGAGCTTTGAAATCCGCACTTGCCGGTTAGAAGGACGCGTTCTGACTTGTCAGCACAGCTGTGGGGTGAGCCGTGCTGGGGCCAACGCCCGGCCGGCCGCACACCACGCCTCTGCAGCACACGGCTTCCAGCGCCCGTGTCTCGGCCACCAGGGAGCCGTGGAAAGTTCCCCCAGGTCAGCGCTGACCAAACCCTCCCCCGGGGACGGGGACAAGCAGGAAAACATCTCTTCCGAGCGAATCAACGGCAAACACACTTTCACAATGAGAGCACTTGGTAAAAACGATAAAAACATACATCAGAAATTGTGACTTACCACCATCAGATACAGTTGCGGACTGAAAGAAAAGAGAGAGAGACATGAGTTAATTAGGCCTCGTGACGAAGTCGGGCAGCACAGGCCAGCCGGCCGAGGGGCCCCCGGCTCCCAGTGCCGGCACCCCAGGACGACCAGACGCCGCAGTGAGGCAAGAGCTCTGCTCCCACTTCCTGCGCGAACCCCGCCCAGGCCGGGGACATGGGGCTCCGCGGAAGTCATCATCATTTTCGTTCGAAAGGAACGAATCCCAGCACGTTTGACACCATTAGTCACACGCTGGGGAAACCTGGTTTGGGAGCCCTTTGGTGCGGCCAGTCCGCGGGGCCCCCACAGACCGCGTTCACTGCCGCCCCGCCGGACGCCCAGCCACCTCCACCTGCCGCGGGGACCCGGGCCCTCCCGGTGACGGTGACAGGTGGCTGCCCGTAGCAGGGGTCAGCACGCAGCCCGCCTGCCAGGAGGGAGCCCGCGGAGGGTGAGACGGGTGAGACGGTGCTCACAGGCACCCGGGCAGGACCAGGCACGTCGGGCGAGGAGACGGGGCCGGCAGGAGGGACGCAGGAGGCTGTGGGGGCGGGGGGGGGTCCTGAAAGGACAGACGGTCGGATGAACAGAAAGGGTCCGTCTGAGGAAGACTCCTGGGAGGGGCAGGGAAGGAGGGAGGGGGGAGGAGCAGCTGAGGAAGGAGGGGATCTGGAGGGACCAGGGAGCCTGCCAGGGATGCCCCACGATCCACAGTGAGACCAGGCCCGCACGCTGTGCTCAGCAGTGGCCGAGCCCTCAGTGGCCCATCCTGGGGGTCCCGCATGGACAGACCTGCCCTCGGGTCCTCTGCAGGCAGTGGGGCCAGCGTGCAGGCCGAGAGGACGCATCGCCGAAGGCAAGGCTGACAGCCCGTTCCCAGCACAGGCCCCTGAAACGTCACCTCCCGACCTGCACGGAGGCGGGGGACCCCCTCCCCTCATGGGTCTCAGACCCGGAAGGCCCGAGGGCCCACCTAAGGGGTGGCCTTCTGCCGCAGGGCAAGGGCCTGTCCTCTGACAGCCCGGGGAAGCCGCCTCCCGACGGCTCTGGAGGGGGCTTCTCGCGGTTTCGAACCCTCATGGGGCCTGGGGCAGAAATGCCCCCAAACTCTATCCTGGAACCTCATCAGTACGTCTCCAATAGTAAAACCACACACTGCTGTGTGTCGGCGTCTATACGTCCCTCCGGCCAGGCGGGCGAGCCCAGACAGCGGCCAGCCACCGAGGGCCCGACCTTCCCCGGCTGACACACACACATGGGGGCGCCGGCCTCCCCGTGCTCACAGGAAGTCACCAGCAATCGGGTCACACACTCGACAGTATCAGAGGAAACCATCCCCCTGAGGTTATGAGAACAAAACACACACGGCCGCACGTAATACCGGAAACACTGTCAGTGGTAAAATCTGGAAAATAAGTCCTGAAATGTAAACCTCAGCTCCCGTCACGCTCCTCTCACAACAGAAACGAAGTTCTGACGTCAGCAGGGGGAGCAAATGCACGAGGACTCTCTACGGCCGTCCCCAAGGTGACCTCGAGGCGTGACCCTGAAGCCAGAAGACACGGGAGAGGGTGGGCACAAAAGCGGGCGCCCGCGGACCTGGAGCGCAGGGCGGACGGACCAGGTAAAGCTCAAACAACGTACTTTTCACAAAAGCGTATTTTACAGAGGCGCCTGGGGGACTCAGCTGGGTGGGCGTCTGACTCTTGGCTTCGGCTCAGGTCGTGATCCCAGGAGCCTGCTTGGGATTCTCTCTCCCTGTCTCTGCCCTTCCCCCCTCTCAAAATAAATAAACTTTAAAAAAATATATATTTTTCAGAATAATTTTAGATTTACAGAAAAATTGTGAAGACAGGATAGAAACAAACATGGTTTTCATACACCATGGCTCCAAAACCAGCAAAGGATCCACTAGGCAGAACCAGGGGTGGGCTGGGCATGGAGCGTGGCCCACACAGCCCCAGGACCCCAGGCACAGACGGCCAGCTCCCAAACCCCCCGGAGGAGAGCAGCCCTCCGAGGCCTGCAGGAGTGCCAAAAAGTGCACGGCCCAGGAAGCGCTCATAGCCCAAGAATCCCCACCCGCCAAGGGAAAACGCCGTCGGGAGGAAGGGCAGGAACAACCACCAGATCCCCAGACACCGGGAGGCTCTGACACAGCGTGAAATAAATATGAAGTCATAAATGGAAGCTGTGACGGAGAAAAGAGGAAGTGAGGTGGCGGATGTGACAAACAGCCCTTCGTGAGATGTTTACGGTGAAACTGCAGCGGGTGAAACGGACAACGCGGTGGAGAGATCAGCGGAGGTGGGGCCGGAAAGATAATCGGGGAATTGGAAGACAGCCCTGGAAAAGGTCACACCTGTGGTAGCTCAGAGACCAGACTGGCCGCGGGGTGCCGTGGGGTGCCGCGGGGTGCCGGCCTGGGCACGGGCCAGCAGAGTCAGAAAGGAGCGCTGTCCTCTGGTCGCACACCCTCCATCCAGCCTGGAGAGCCCGTGGCCTGCAGGCCGCCCCTTGGGGCCCCTCTGGCACCTCCTCCAAGAGGCCACGGCCTCCAATGTATGTCTCCTTGCCTTTCCCCAGTGAGGGAAGCTGTGCCCAAAGAGCACTTTCACAGCTTAAAACACTAAGGAAAGTTCTAGGCATCTGGAAAGCCAGGGGTTATTGGGCTCGGCATGCCAAGGGTCCTCCGGGAGGGGCTGGTAAGGGCTCAGAGATCACAGATGTCCTCGCTCACCCCACATTTCGGAGAAACAGGTGACGACTCTTCCTGACCAGACCACTTAATTTGTAAATAATATTCAATCACCACTCACGTAATGCTTCTGCTTCCTGTCCGACAGTCATCCTGCTTACAAGCACACATCCTCGCGGAGTGGCAGAGCCGGGCCATCAGGCCGACCCCTGCTCAGTGCCCCAACTCCTCTGCCCCTGACATGGACACAGGAGCAGGGCTGAGGGGCATGGATCGGGGGCCTTCGCTCCGATGGGGGGAAGAGGTGAAGCGGTCGGCTCACGGCCATGGGTGCTGGCGGGGAAGGGTCTGGGAGGTGCCCTGTGGGGAGCACGGGCACCGCGCTCAGCGCTCCGCATGGTGGGTGAGGAGACCTAGGCAGACAACCTGCCCACGATGGGGCGGTGGGAGACAGGGGCCCCAAGTCATTTCTATTTGCCTCCGGCCCATGGCACGCCCGATTCTGACCCGTAACCCTTTTAAAGCCGGGTTTGCATTTTGTTAGCACATCCCGGCTGACGGTGGCTGGGAGAGAGGGGAGGTGGTCCCACAGGGCAAAGCTTCGGAAACTCCTGCAGAAAATTCCCAGAGAGCATTTCCCACAAAGGGGAAGCCAGCTGCTCGGCGCAACGTAAAGTGAGGCATTCCCGATTTCTCAGCATACGCAGACCCCAGGCCACTATAAACATTTTTATAAATTACAACTTACCATGCCTAATGTTTCTTCTGTATGACTGTAGTGATTTTGTTTTCCTTCGCCTGTAGTGTCGGGTTCTTCCCCACTTCCCAACCTACATATTCTCCTTACAAAAGAAGCAGAATCGTAAAACCGAGCCGCTGGGGGAGAAAGGTCCCCAAAAGTCGGCCCTCTGCGGAGCTGACAATTAAATACTTGCCGCAATCCATCAGCTCCACGGAGTTCCAGGCCCGCAAGACTGGAATCCAGCTTGTTTTAAGCTTACAAAGTATTTTAGACACTTGGCTTAAGTTCAAACAATTCCCACTCCTCAGGTCAGCCTCGTAAGCCCGATGGTTCCATGGAAATCACACTTGTTTCCAGCAGGGACTCTGTCTGGCCCACACACATTCCCTGGATATTTTATTTGTAAATACTGGTGACGGTTTTGGAGCATTTGCATGGAGAGTATGGCTGATGCGTCTGCCTTCATCACGGTTGATCCTGATCCTGTCAGGGACATTGGACGGGAGCAGGCGTTAAGCTAGGTCACGTCCAAGTTACTTTGATATGTAGTAATATGTAGTAACACCGACTTTTCATCTTGAGACCCTGACACAACTTCCTGTCTTAGACATGAAAAGTATT